>NW_022145777.1:828328-1118893 GCF_002938485.1 Sitophilus oryzae | reverse complement strand
GCTGGTCGGCCGTTTCCAGTGACAATATTGTTGAGCTTATGGAGTGTAGAGGTAGTTGAGCTGTAGCTTGTATAATATCGCGGTGTATATTCGGTTGCATAATGGTAAAATACTAAATAAAATAATATTTAACAATAAAATTATAGTAAACATGATGCAAAAATAATAGCTATTTGTGATATTTTATGAGCTAGCACACAGAGGTCGTTGCGAAGAAATTTGACTGTTACAATATGCAAAATATAAAAGGCAACCCTTGTAATATCGACGTTTTCTTCTGTTTCAGTCTCATCTGTTCTTTGTTATGGAGTACCTCAACGGTGGCGACTTGATGTTCCACATCCAAGCTGAAAGACGATTTTCTGAAGCAAGAGCAAGATTCTACGGTGCTGAAATCGTTTCAGGTTTGAAGTTCTTACACAACAAAGGAATTGTTTACAGGTAAGAAAGAATATTTTTTCTGTAGATGTTATTTATTTACTTAGTTAATTTTCAAAATAATAATATCTTTGCTAACCCAGACTAGACTGCAACAGTACTATTTCAGTTTCTGTGATATATTTCTATGTATAGTCTATCCAACAGGATGGTGTCTGACAGTGACAAATGTGTCTGTCAAATCATATTTTCTGTAATTTTTTGGATGTCGTCTGTTTGGTTGAAATCTGTTCTCTGAGTTGTTGGACAGATTATAATATTACATCGAAAAGAATTTTTTTTATTTTTCACTATTTTTTTATTTTTTTAAGAAATTCGTTCATGTAAAGTCTAAAATCTAGTAAAATTTCATTTTTATGAGTTTTTATGCTCTCCTAATCGGACATATTTCTAGAAAAACCTCTAAAATCCAAAACACATGTATTGTTTATTTCTAAATTAGAAAATTTGTATTAATTAGAACGATTAAAAAAGAACTAAAAAAGAGATTTTAGTAGTTCACAACCTTTAGTCAGTTTAAAATAACGCCAAAGAGACAAAACACATGTAGAGAAAAAATCACAATGTTTATTTCAAAAATAGTAAATTTGTTTCAATCAATAGGCAAACCTAGTTTAATGTTTACTTTATTTCTTTCACTAAACAATCTATATAATAAATTACTAAAGCCTGAAAATATATTACGTTCGTTCCAACCGGACCGAGAACCGATCCTGGGACGGTAATTTCTAGTCGCTCACTTATTGTTTGAAAAGTTTGATCGTTTGTCAAGATTGACAGATGAATTGACTGATAGGAAATTACCGTTCTAGGACTGTTGGAACAAACATATTATAATCGTGTATTTTTATCTAAAATTTTCAATACTATTTATTAACATTATGTATACAGGCTATATTCCGTTGCAAAACCAGGCGAACCAGACCAGTAAACTACGGTAAAGAGCGGTTCTTGAAAAATATCGGTTTGATACGGAACGGTTTGGTAAAATACTGGAAACGTCAAATGTTGCCGTTATCTAATTTCAATACCTCTATTATAAAATTTATCTTATGCCTTTTTAATGTACCTATTCTGTGCTTCTTTTCAATGGAGTTTAATATTAATAAAAGTACTTTATTAATAAACTGTTAAACTCGTTAGACAGCTCAAGTGAAGATTTGCAGATCCAATATTAAAACAGATCAATAATAAATAAACAAATCTAATGAATATTTATATTTTTAGAGCTTACAAAACATTCACGATTACTTGTCTTGTTTTTCATGTTTTCTTTAAATGTTCCTGACTTTAAGAAACAATGGCTGCGTGATAAGTTTAAATGGTCCTAAAAAGTCATTATATTTAGTTAATGAAATTTATTTACCTTTACTGCCTACCTCCATTGTTTTTGGATGTAAATACAAAATATTATTACAAATTTTAGAAATTAAATGAGAATTTCACTCGAACTTCCAATATTTGCTTTATTTCTGTCACATAAATGACATTGATTGACAAACAAAATCAGAAAAACCAGCCTTCTCGCGCTGGTAGTTTGGTGACAGTTATAACCGATTTTTCAGGAACCGCGTTCCGTAATAAGAAAACTTTCAGGAAACCTAGAAACGGAACTTAAAACCATAACCAAGGTACGGTAAAATGATTTGGAATAGAAACATTAATTGAAAAAGAAACAAAAATTTCTGAAAAAAATCGTTAAAAATATTCAAAGAAAAGAGTCGACATATCTAATTTTTCTATCATTGGTAATACACAATAAAATGTAAAAACTATATTTTTATCTGTGGCAGCACTGTTTCTGTCAATCAACTGATCAATAAATGTGAGATCGATTTAACCAAACCAAACCAAACCTATTTTGTATGGCGCGAAAACTTTATAAATAAAATATTTATTTTTAAAGTAATACATAAGCTGTTAAATGTAAGTTGTTATATTATATGTATTGTTAATGATTGTTAAACCTATTTAAATATGTAATAATTTACTGTTTCTAATCACCTTGTTGGAAGTATAATAGATAAAAACCTTAACATCAATGTGTGTTTCTATTCTCCCGAATAGCAGGTGAATAGAAACACAAATGTTATTTTTATTTAATATTTATATGCATATTTTTCAAAAATCAAATTATATGTATACGCAGAACAGAAAACTTAAGCCTACCCAGAAAGAAATAGCATTTTTCAGAACATAGTGGTAAACAGAAAATACCCGCCGAATGGAAGAACAGCACAACGATACCCATATTTAAAAAGGTCAAACAGTCCCAGAAAACTATCGCGGAATAACATTATTAGACAGCACCTTAAGCATTCACTAAGACAACTACAGGAAATAGTAAAACTATACAAATTAGAGACGAACAACAAGTTCGCAAAAAACCGCTCGACTATTGACGCAATATTCATTATTAAGGTGAAATCGTTGAAAAGTCCCTGGAACTTAATAAGCCAGCGTATATGTGTTTTGTAGATATGACAAAAGCTTTCGATAGAGTACGCCTGACAGATATATTGCAGATTCTAGAAACAAAAGGACTAAACCCGAGACTAATCAACTTAATATATGACATCAACACCAACTGCAAAACAGCAATAAAAGTTCAACATCTGTTTACTAACGAGATACTCATCCAAACAGGAATAAGACAAGGTGACTCCCTCAGCCCATTTATATTTAACTTAATCATGGATCAAATAATAGAAAATCTACCAAAAACGGCAGGTTACAAAATGGGAAACACCTTCTTCCACGTTGTATGCTACGCTGATGATGCAGTACTCATTGCAGATACAGAGGACAATCTTCAGAGACTACTACATGCGTTTAATCTAAAGGCCAAACAATTAAACATGATAATCAACACCGAAAAAACAAAATGCCTGGTAACATCCAAGGAGGCGGTAAGGTGCAAACTGGAAGTGGACTCAAAACTGATCGAACAAGTGAATCACTTTCAGTATCTAGGGGTTGGAATATCAAGTTATGGCAACCTGCAGAAAGAAGTTAGAGAACACACTATGAAGGCGTCTCGCATTTCGGGCTGTTTAAATGACATCGTCTGGAGGAACAAGTATCTCAACACAGAGAGCAAGATTAGAATATATAAAGCCGCGATAAGACCAGTCATCACGTACGCAGCCGAAACAAGACACCAGACACGGCCAAAACAATGCAAATGATAGAACAACAGAAATGAAGATGCTGAAGCATACACGGAAAAAACACTACATGATAGGCGAGAAACGGGCGTATTAGAGAGTGGAGCAAATCCAGGATATAGGAAGATAAGGTTTAGACAAGGAGAAGGCACTGGAACAAACACACGTAAGAAAGAAGAATGGACGACAACAGACTAGCAAAAAAGCGCAACAAAACCCAATTGGAAAAGATTCGCAGGAAGGCCGCCAAAACGGTGGAAGAGTGCTGATAAATCCTCCGGGGAGACTTTGTTAAGTTGAACAGGCGATAGCCTACCTATGAGCAACCATAATAGAAAGAAAGAAGAAGAAAGGAAGCAAAGAACAAGCAAAGACCCATGTTTTTAAAATATTCAGGAGAAAATAATACCACATTTTTATCAACCGATTTATATCGCTAATAGTCTACGAAACTGTTTCTATTCACCCCATTTTACAGTAGCAACGGAATACTAATAATTAATTTTAATTTAATAAAAATATAAATTTTTTTTAGTAGAGGTTAAGTTACTTCCTGTTGCCATTTTGACTATGAATTGCTCTCAGCATACTGACAAGTTGATGTACTATCAATTTAACATTTAAATTCACAAAAATTAAAGGAATTATTTGCTATTTTAAAATCTAAAATTAATCAGGTGTTTCAAAATTAACTGGGTGTTAACTATTTTTCTAAAACTTCAATCTTGCTAAACTTGACTGACGACGTTATAAAATAGTTAGCAACGCCCATCACATCAGTTATTGAGAAGGCTTAAAGGCTTCATAATAAATTGCCCGCTTTCATGTAGTTCCAGTAACATTGGGGAAATAGAAAAGTCGAAAAATACGTTTGTATTTTAGGATTAAGTTTGTTGTTTCAAATTTTCGAATATTTTAAACAAAATAAAGAGAGATCTTTAAAATAGAATCTGTATTGATGTTTTCTTGTTCTTTAGTTGATTATACAGGGTGGTCCGACCTGTATTCTAACATTTCCTGAAGACTAATATTTTCACGTCCGTACCTGTGTAAAACTACCGAGTAAAAGAAAATATACATTTACGACGTTTTTTATGTAAAAATTAAGTAAATATTTTTGAGTTTCGGTTTTGCAGTATTGATAAGGCAAGCGATGCTAAAACGGTTTAAAAAGTAGTTTGCTAAGTACTTGCGAACCACTGGACCTGATGATCTTTCGTTAATTTGCATAGGTTCTTCTTGTAAATTGAATATTTGCTGTGATGAATTGTTTTGGAATATTCTCATGCTTGCCGAATAAGGGAATACCATCTCTAATCCGGACAAAATTATGCAATACACATACGGATTTCGTTATGTTTACTACAGTATCGTAATTAATATCGAATTGGGGTTTGCAATACTTGAAATTTGTATGTCATCTTTCGAAAAGAACATTCGATTGTTTTTCTGTCTCAATCTGAAATTAAATATTCGTTTTGTTGTTATCAATAAGCCAGTAGGATATGGCTGTAGTAAAAATAACGCTTCAATGGGGAAAACATTGTCTCCACCAAAAATATGGTACCAGCTGTTGAGGTTTCATCGTGAGGTAATTACAGAAGACTTCGAGTCAGTAACCAATTCTCGAAAAAAATTCCTCCGTCATTATTGCGGCCAGCAAGCCGGTCTCAGTTATCATTGTATACCATCCATCAGCATTGCAGATTGCCATTAAAAAACAATCGAATTGTAATGTTTATATTGTAATTCGAGGAGCCAGAATTTGTTAACTTTTATACATGTTTGCCGTCGATAGCACCCACAGGCAATTTGGCAAATTCCATACATGAGGAGAATCTCCTACTTATTTCCTTCCATCCCTCCTGTCAGGCAATGCCATACTCAGGTTGTAGAGAATTCCCACCAGCCACTGTGGTGTCTGTATAATACTATATAATAGTTGATATAGTATTGGCCTCTCTATTAAAATACAGTCCCAATGAGAAACAAAACTGCAACCAGACACCAAATATCACAAATACAGAAACTGAAAAACTCAAAAAACTCGTTTATAATTAGTATTGGTGGTTCTCGAGATATTTGGAATAAAGGAAATTCTCAATGCCTGTCATCATTGACATAAATTAAACATTGACTAAATAGTTATTAAACTGGAAATCATAAAATTGAAATGTTTTTGTGCGGATTCAATAGAAACTGTTTTATCATCATTTTTCAAGAAACATTTATGGTTAATTTAAAAAATAAAAAAGTTCCCAAATTTATCATTTCAGTTAAATAACTATCAAACTGAACATGTTTTATTTTTGTTAATAATGACATGTATTGACTATTTTCATTCTAAATATCTTGAGCATTGCTCATAGCGATTTTACCAATTTTCATCCAAACATTGACGTTACCTCAGAAATTATTAGGAAAAATCGAAATAAAAATGAAACTTCCACACCCTGTCTTTGAGAGTAAGCATTTTTTGGACATACATTTATACGAACTTTTTTACTTATTTTTATTTGCAGAATATGCTGCCAAAGTTTCCGGAATACAGTTCGGACCACCCTGTATAGGGTGATTCACGATGATGATAGGTTAGACGTTAATAGGATTTTTTTACAAATTTAAATTTTTACATAAAGGCTCTTTCTCCATCTGTATAAATTACTTTCAGTGTTAAATTGTTGCCACACCATTTTAAAAGTAATAGCAACTTTGCTATTTTAAATGAAACACCCAGTATATTATTACATTTTTATATTTCATAATTTTGCTGTATTTTTTGCTGCAAAAAAATCTTAGAGATGGGTCTAAGATTTTTTTTTGCAATAGAGAAAAAAGTCGCTGTAGTGCGACTTGGTGTATTTTCTATTATAACGGTGTTAATGTTTCGGACATGTTGGTCCAAATCTCGCGCGCTTTTCGCAAGAATAAAGTATTACGTTAAAATGTCGCCGAAGCGTTTTATCTGGTCTAATTAGCACAATCCGGGCACGTCGCTCGCGTCAAATTAAAAATCAGTTCGACCATTAAGTAGATTAAGACGTTTTTATACCGTTTCCGCCATAAAGATACAATTTGCTTACTTATGCCGTATGCACACATATGCAGTTTGGTGTGTGGAATTAAGTTTTATCTTGTTCAGGATGATTTTTAAAATATGACTTTTTTGAAATATACAGGATGAGTCTTAAATAAGTGCAAATATTTTTAGGACTGGTATATCTCGTTACAAAAAGAGACATATTTTCTCTTTACCATTTTCAAATAAGTCCAAAATAATCGAGTTATTTAAGTTTGGTTTGGTGCCCATACCCCCTTACCAACCTCCCACCGCCAAAAACCTTGTGGCCAGATTCTCGGGTGCCACAGTATTTTGTGCCAAAAAAAGACGGACAGACGGACAGACGGACAGACGGACAGACGGACAGACGGACAGACGGACAGACGGACAGACGAACAGACGGACAGGCGGACAGACGGACAGACGGACAGGCGGCGGACAGGCGGACGAACGGACAGACGGACGAACCCGGACAGGCGGACGAACGGACGAACGGACAGACGGACAGACGGACGAACGGACAGATGGACAGACGGCAGACGGACAGACGGACGAGGCGGACAGACGGACGAACGGACGAACGGACGAACCCGGGCAGACGGACGGGCGGACAGAGCGGACAAGCGGACAGACGGACAGACGGACCGGAGCGGACGGGTGGACGGGCGGACAGGCAGACCAGGCAGACAGACGGACCCAGACGGACAGACGGACGGACGGACCCAGACGGACAGACGGACAGACGGACAGACGGACGAACGGACGAACGGACAGACGGACAGACGGACAGACGGACGAACGGACGAACGGACGAGCGGACAGACGGACAGACGGACAGACGGACGAACGGACGACCGACAGACGAGACCCAGACCGACGAACGGACAGACCGACAGACGGACAGACGGACAGACGGACAGTGGACAGACAGGACAGCCGCCGAACGGACAGACGGACAGACGGACGGGCCGGACGAGCGGACAGACGGACGAACAGGGGCAGACGGACGAACGAACAGACGGACGAACGGACGAGGCGGATAGGCGGACAGGCGGACAGGCGGACGAGCGGACAGGCGGACAGGCACGGACAGGCGGACGAGCGGACAGACGGACGAGGCAGGACAGGCAGACGAACGGGCGGGAACGGACGAACGGACCAGACAGGACAGAGGCGGACGAACGGACGGGCAGGACCCAGACGGACAGACGGACGAACGGACGAGGCGGACGGAGCAGACGGAATGGACGGACGGACAGACGGACAGACGGACAGACGGACAGACGGACAGATGGACCAGACGGACAGACGGACGAGGCGGACGGGCAGGACGGGCAAGGACAGACGGACGAACGGACGAACGGACAGGCGGACAGACGGACAGACGGACAGACGGACAGACGGACAGGCGGACAGACGGACGAACGGACGAACGGACGACGGACAGACGGACAGACAACGGACGAACGGACGGACGGACAGACGGACAGACGGACAAACGGACAAACGGACAAACGGACAGACGGACAGACGGACAGACGGACAGACGGACGAACGGACAGGGCAATGGACGAACGGACAGACGGACGAACCGACAGACGGCGAACGGACAACCCAGACGGACAGACGGACAGACGGACAGACGGACAGACGGCGGACGAACGGACAGACGGACGAGGCGGACAGGCGGACAGGCGGATGAGCGGACAGGCAGACCCAGGCGAGACAAACGGACAGACGGACAGACGGACAGACGGACGAACCACAGACCAAAACAGACCGACAGGCAATGAACCGACAGACTTGGTAGACCGACAGACAGACGAACACCATGAAAGGAAATATTTTTTGTATTTAGGTCATTTATGGCCCAAAAACTCATTTTGAGTGAAATTAAAAAAAAATTGCCGATCTTAATAGCCTATATTAAACGCCACGAATGTTTGGGAGTGATTCATCGGTCGCTACCATGTGAACTAATCTGTTCAAGGTCACATAAAACTTAATTACAGTGCCGTGGTGTTTCAAGTCATATAATAATCAATATATAATCTGTTGTAATTTGTTGTTTTAAATCATTTTGAATCACTTTCAGTATCTAGGGGTTGGAATATCAAGTTATGGCAACCTGCAGAAAGAAGTTAGAGAACACACTATGAAGGCGTCTCGCATTTCGGGCTGTTTAAATGACATCGTCTGGAGGAACAAGTATCTCAACACAGAGAGCAAGATTAGAATATATAAAGCCGCGATAAGACCAGTCATCACGTACGCAGCCGAAACAAGACCAGACACGGCCAAAACAATGCAAATGATGAGAACAACAGAAATGAAGGTGCTGAGAAGCATACACGGAAAAACACTACATGATAGAGCGAGAAACAAAGATATTAGAGAGTGGAGCAAAATCCAGGATATAGGAAGATGGGTTAGACAAACGAGAAGGCACTGGAACAAACACGTAAGAAGAATGGACGACAACAGACTAGCAAAAAAAGCGCAACAAAACAACCCAATTGGAAAAAGGTCGCAAGGAAGGCCGCCAAAACGGTGGGAGAATGCTGGACGTCGTCCTCCGGGGGAAGACTTGTTAGGATTGAACAGGCGATGCTTTACCTATATGGGCAACCATAATAGAAAGAAAGAAGAAAGAAGAGGAAGCAAAGAACAAAGACCCATGTTTTAAGAGAAATTAAAGGAGAAAATAATACCACATTTTTTAACAGTATATCACTTCAATAGTCTACGAAACTGTTTCTATTCACCCCATTTTACGGTAAGCAACGGAATACTAATAATTAATTTTTAATTTAATATAAAAATATAAATTTTTTTAGTAGAGGTTAAGTTACTTCCTGTTGCCATTTTTGACTATGAATTATCTCAGCATACTGACAAGTTGATGTACTATCAATTTAACATTTAAATTCACAAAAATTAAGGAATTATTTGCTGAACATCCAAATCCTAAAATTAATCAGGTGTTTCAAAATTAACTGGGTGTTAACTATTTTTCCTAAAACTTCCGTCTTGCAACTTGACTGACGACGTTATAAAATAGTTGGCAACCTTATCTGATTATTGAGAAGGCTTAAAAGGCTGCATAATAAAATTGCCCGCTTTCATGTAGTTCCAGTAACATTGGGAAATAGAAAAGTCAGAAAAAATAGTTGTATTTTAGGATTAATTTGTTGTTTCGAGAATTTTCGGAATATTTTAAACAAAATAAAGAGATCTTTAAAAATAGAATCTGTATTGATGTTTTTTCTTGTTCTTTAGTTTGATTGCTTAGGGTGTGGTCCGACTGTATTCTAACGACCACGAAGACTAATAATTTTTCGTCCGTACCTGTGTAAAACTACCGAGTGAAATATATACATTTACGACGTTTTTTATGTAAAAATTAAGTAAATATTTTGAGTTTCGGTTTTACACGTATTGATAAGGTAACGATGCTAAAACGGTTTTAAAAAGTAGTTTGCTAAGTACTTTGCAGTCACTGGACCTGATGATCTTTCGTTAATTTGCAGGTTCTTCTTTGTAATTGAATATTTGCTGTGATGGTGTTTGGAATATTCTCAATACTTGCCGAATAAGAATACCATCTCTAATCGGACAAAATTATGCAATACACATACGGATTTCACGTTATGTTTCTGGTAATATTAGTGTCGCGTCGAATTAAGGGTTTGCAATACTTGAAATTTGTATGTCATCTTTCCGAAAGAACATTCGATTGTTTTTCTGGCCCTTTCAATCTGAAATTAAATATTCGTTTGTTGTTATCAATAAGAGCCAGTAGGATATGGCCTTAGTAAATAACGCTTCAATGGGGAAAACATTGTCTCCCACCAAAATATGGTACCAGCTGTTGGGATTTCATCATTGAGGGTAATTGAGACTTCGAGTCAGTAACTAATTCTCGAAAAAATTCCTCCGTCATTATTGCGGCCAGCAAGCCCGGTCTGGGTATCGTATACCATCCATCAGCATTGCAGATTGCCATTAAAACAATCGAATTGTAATGTTTATAATTGTAATTCGAGGGAGCCAGAATTTGTTAGCTTTTTATACGTATGTGTTTGCCGTCGATAGCACCTGAGGCAATTTGGCAAATTCCATACATAGGAGAATCTCCTATTTCCTTCCATCCCCTCACTGAACAATATACTCAGGTTGTGAAGGTCCAAGCCATGGTATACTTCTATACTACCATAATAGTTGATATAGTATTGTCTCCTCTAGTAAAATACAGTCCCAATGAAACAAAACTGCAACCAGACATGAAATATCTGAAGCCACAGAAACTGAAAACTCAAAAAACTCGTTTATAATTGAGGTAGTGGTTCTCGAGATATTTGGAATCAGAGATTCTCAATGCCTGTCATCATTGACATAAATTAAACATGTTGACTAAATAGTTATTAAACTGAAATCATAAAATTGGAAATGTTTTATTACTTAAAAGTTCAATAGAAATGTTTTTATCATCATTTTTCCGAGAAACTTTTACATTTATAAGTTTAATTTAAAAAATAAAAAGTTCCCAAATTTATCATTTCAGTTAAATAATAGCAAACTGGTTTTATGTTTATTTTTTGTCAATAATGACATGTATTGACTATTTTCATTCTAAATATCTTGAACTGTTGCTCGTAGCGTTTTACCAATTTTCATCCAAGAAATATTGACGTGCCTCAGAAATTAGGAAAAAAATCGAAATAAAAAGTAAACTTCCACACCCAGCATCTCGAAATTAAGCATTTTGGACATACATTTATACGAACTTTACTTATTTTTATATACTGCACAATATGCCAAAGTTCAGAATGAGTTTGGACACCTTGTAGCAGGGTGATTTACTATGATAGTTTAGACGTTAAATAAGTTTTTCAATTTAAATTTTTACACTTAAGGCTCTTTCACCATCTGTATAAATTACTTTCAGTGTTAAATTGTTGCCACATCATTTTAAAAGTAATAGCTTAACTTTGCTATTTTAAATGAAAACACCAGTATATTATTACATTTTATATTTCACAATTTGCTGTATTTTTTGCTGCAAAAATCTTTAGAAGATGGGTCTAAGATTTTTTGCAATAGAAAAAAAAGTCCTTTTAGTTATGACTTGGTGTATTTTTCTAGTTATTATAACGGTGATAAATGTTTCGGACATGTTGAATTCAAATCTGCTTGCTTTCGCGAGAACAAAGAAGTATATTACGTTAAAATAATGTCGCCGGAAAGCGTTTTATCTGAATCCTAATTATGCAATCCGGGCACGTCACGCTCGCGTCAAATTAAAATATCAGTTCTTTCATTAAGTAGATTAAGACGTTTTTATACCGTTTCCGCCATAAAGATACAATTTAGCTTACTTATGCCGTATGCACATATACAGTTTGGTGTGTGGAATTAAGTTTTTATCTTGTTCAGGATGATTTTTAAAAAATATGACTTTTTAAATATACAGGATGAGTCTTAAATAAGTGCAAATATTTTTAGGACTGGTATATCTCGTTAAAGAGACATGTTTCTCTTTACCATTTTCAAATAAGTCCAAAATAATCGAGTTATTTAAGTTTGGTTTGCCGCTACCCCCTTACCAACCTCCACCCCGCCAAAAACTATTGAATTCTCGGGTGCCACAGGCATTTTTGTGCCAAAAAGAACGGACAGACGGACAGACGGACGGGCGGACGAACGGACCGGCGGACGAAGACGGACAGACGGACAGACGAACGAACGGATAGACGGACAGACGGACGAACCGGGACCCAGGCGGACAGCGGACAGACGGACGAACGCGGACAGACGGACAGGCGAGGACGAACGGACGGGTGGACCTTGAACGGACAGACGGACCGGAGCGGACGAATGGACAGACGGACGACGGACGAACGGACGAACGGACGAACGGACAGACGGACAGACGGACGAACGGACAGACGAACGGACAAGCGGACAGACGGCAGACGGACCAGACGGACAGACGGACAGACGGACGAATTGGACGGACAGACGGACAGACGGACAGACGGACGGACGAACGGACGAACGGACGGGCGGACAGACGGACCGGCGAACGGACGAACGGACAGACGGACGAACGGACGGGCGGACGAACGGACAGACGGACGAACAGCGGACGAACGGACGAACGGACGGGCGGACGAACGGACAGACGGACAGACCGACAGACGGACAGACCGACAGACGGACAGACCGACAGACGGACAACGAACGGACGAACGGACGGGCAGACGGACAGACGGACAGACCGACAGACGGACAGACGGACGAACGGACAGACGGCGGACAGGCGGACGAACGGACGAACGGACAAGACGGACAGACGAACGAACGGACAGACGGACAGACGGATAGGCGGACAGGCGGACAGGCGGACAGGCGGACAGGCGGACAGGCGGACGGGCGGACAGGCGGACAGACGGACCGGAGCGGACGAACGGACGGGCAAGACAGACGGACCGGAGCGGACAGGAGCGGACGAGGCGACGGGCCGGACAGACGGACGAACGGACGAACGAACGGACAGACGGACAGACGGACAGATGGACGAACGGACAGACGGACAGACGGACAGACGGACAGACGGACGAATGGACAGACGGACAGACGGACAGGCGGACAGACGGACGAACGGACAGACGGACGAACGGACGAACGGACAGGCGGACAGACGGACGAACGGACAGACGGACAGACGGACGAGCGGACAGACGGACGAACGGACGGGCGGACAGACGGACAGACGGACAGACAGTTAGCGAACGGACGAACGGACGAACGGACAGACGGACAAACGGACAAACGGACAGAACGGACGAGGACAGACGGACAGACGGACAGACGGACGAACGGACAGACGGACAGACGGACAAGACGGACAGGCGGACAGGCGGACAGGCGGACAGGCGGACAAACGGACAAACGGACAGACGGACGGGCGGACAGACGGACAGACGGACGGCGGACAGGCGGACCAGGCGGACAGGCGGACAAACGGACAAACGGACAGACGGACAGACGGACGAACGGACAGACCGACGAACCGACAGACCGACAGGCAGTGAACCGACAGACTGACAGACCGACAGACAGACGAAGACACCGAAAATATTTTGTATTTAGGTCATTTATGGCCCAAAAACTCATTTTGAGTGAAATTAAAAAAAATTGCCGATCTTAGCCTATATTAAACGCCACGAATGTTTGGGAGTGATTCCATCGGTCGCTACCGTAATGAACTAATCTGTTCAAGGTCACATAAAACTTAATTCCAGTGCCGTGGTGTTTCAAGTCATATAATAATCAATATATAATCTGTTGTAATTTGTTGTTTTAACTGTCAAAACCTTGTCAAAACATATATTTGGTTATAAATATAAAACGGAATGCCCCATTGGTCGCACGGCAAGCACACCAATGGACTGACGCACAAAAACGAATCAATCAAAGAAACGCGATATAGTATCGTCTTTGTTAATCACGCTAACATTTTAGAATAAGTAGGAGGAGCGCAGGCAGATGATTAGACCGGGCTTTTAAAAACCTACGTCTGCGGTAAAAATTTACGTTTTTAATGTAAAAATGATAGCGCGCGTGTCGATTCTACTTCATCAAGCGATGATCACTCCAAAACTTCCCTTCGTGGCGTTTACTCTACCATATCTGTTGGTATGGTCGGCTAAAAAATAATTCAGTGGTATTAGGTAACTCATCAAATAAATAATTGATATTGTGCTAGAAACATTAAAAACTTAAACGAACTTAAATAAATCAGAAACTATACCAAGATAAATCATTTTAACAATCTCGTTCCTGTAATACACAATTAATTATATAATTAAATCCACGGCACACGGTATTCCACCACTGTCGGCAATAAATTCAAATTTCTAAACTAAGCTCTTTAGCTCGAGTATGTTTTACTAAACAAATTCGCAAGAGGGTGTGTAAAGGTTGTACGAGACAGAGGTTGTTCTCTGTTCCCGTTTTATTCGTGTGGTTCTCCCTAGCTCGGTTGTTGTTGTTCGTGTTGTTCTTCTTCCTTGTCTACTTTCATAAACTTTAATTGAGAACGGAACAGGCCGTGGAACAATTAGCCTTCGGTGTGTACGGTGGAAAGAGACTTTAATGGAATTTGGAATGAATTAATATGGTTGTTAACATGAGTGATTATTTAATAAGAAAACCGCGCTTGTATGTGAAATATTATTTCAAACAGATTATACACTACTCAAAAC
Organism: Sitophilus oryzae; assembly: GCF_002938485.1. Taxonomy (NCBI): domain Eukaryota; kingdom Metazoa; phylum Arthropoda; class Insecta; order Coleoptera; family Curculionidae; genus Sitophilus; species Sitophilus oryzae. The sequence goes on along the minus strand of NW_022145777.1, from coordinate 1,103,957 downwards.
AATTATCGTATATTTGAATAAAGTAATACATATTTCTAACTGAAGCATGCATTTTTCTGTCTTTCTCTTGAGTTTTTAGGGTAATTAGGGTGCGAATCATAGAGGTTAAAATTAAAAGTACGAATTGACATTTAATTTTTTTTAGTCGGCAAACTATTTGGTGCAAAAGTGAAAACAATACATTTTTATGGAGCCGATCCACAGTGCTTCGTCCCATGGACAAAAATCGAAAAAAAGTTAAAATTTACTAATATCTGAATATGTAATTTTATACTTATAGCAATGTTCAACCATCCTGTATATTATTTTTCATAAACAGCGTTTTTTGTTAGCAAATATTTTCACTAAAAATAAATTTTGCGATCATTATCTTATCAGTGAAAAGAATAACATTCATAGTAGTTCTGTATATTATGGAGTTAAACGGTACGTACTTAATTGAAAGCCACTATGAATATTGTTAAACAAGGTATGTACTTTAAATTTATTTCTAAACAAGGTCGTGATTGTTTAGTTTTTATTTATTTTTTAAGATGATTCTTAAATGGGTATAAAAATTTTACGTTTTCAAACTTCAAAAAGGCATTTAAAAAAAAACATCAAAACATATCGTATTTATTAAATATTTTTGTTGTCATATTCATACACTTTTAATTTTTGTATAGTTCACCTACGTCTGCTTGCGACGAACTTTATTTTATAATACTTTTCAGATGGAGTAAAATTGATAAGCAATGCCGATCTGGTTAATACTTGGCTCGATCATAAGGACAAGAAATCAAAATTATATGTATTTCAAAAAATGTGTTCTTTATTAGATATTGATGAACCCTCCAGTCAAATGAGACACCACTTGTGCCTGAAAAAGTCCACTATGTTGGAGCGAAACGTCGCATAAAAAAAGTTTCCATCTTTCAGTTTATTATAAAACCACATACCCAAGAAAAGGAAAAAATAATATATGGATATGGTCTATTAAAGAGGTAACTATTAACATCTGAACCCCTCATACCAACAAAAAGAACAGTAACAACGCGAAAAAGTAACATATTATAAAATGATGTACAGAAATATCTTATATGTGAGGATACATCGTCTACCTGTGATTTGGATACTATAAATTTGGAAGATTCTGTCAGCAGTGATTCTTCTGAATCAGAGTAGTTACGATCTATGCATTTTGTTGTCCTAAAGTAAATTTATAGTATCTTAAGTTTTTTTTTAATTAAATATTACTTTAATAAAAATGTTTTTCTTTAATTAATTAAAGAAAAACATTTTTATTTTATATTAGACTTATATTGTAGGAATCATGTTCTAATGTTATTTCAATTCTTTTTTATCACAGGGATTTATTTAATACTTACACCGTTTTCATACTATAAATTAATTATTATTTGCTTAGATGGAACACATATTATATAGATGGAACACAATATTATTTATAAGATTTTTTTTTCATAAACCTGGGACTAAGAACATCATCTTTTAGTACAATGAGAGTACTCATTATATGTGTCAAATAAACCTAGTTTGAATAAATTGCCTACAATAAAAGAGAAGTTTTGCATTTTTGTCCTCTAGAGCCATATGATCGAAGCACTGTGCGATCGGCCCAATATTTGATTGCATTTTTATTTCGAATTTCTCCAAATAATACCTGAATTAACATCGATATTTGGATGACAATTGGTGTCTGGGAGTTTTTTGACATGAGAAATTTGATTTTGATGTCAATATGACTCTTACTTGTATAGGGCGCTAGCAACATAGTTTTTGGTTGGTTTGAAGAGTTATAACTTTTTGTCCGTACCTGTATAAAACTACTGAGTAAAAAAATATACATTTACGACGTTTATTACGTAAAAAAGGTTTCTTGGCAAAAATCTTTACGAATAATGGTTCTCGAGATATTTGAAACCGAAATTATCAATACCTGTAATCACTGTCATGAATTAAACATGTTAACTAAATAGTTCTTAGTCTGAAATAATAAATTTGATTTTTTTGTGCCAAAAGTTTACAGAAACTGTTTATTATAATTTTTTTTCAAGAAAAATTGATTACGTAATTTAAAAATCAAAGACAACAAAATAAAATACTAAAAATAATGATAATTAAACTAGATAAACTAACACCAACAGAAGAAGTATATAAAAAAACAGGAGAACTAAACATAAGACAATTAATAAAATCCTAATATATTACTTTTACACAAAATCAAAAATAAATTAATAAAAACAAATATTTCTTTAAAAACTAACAAACAAATAAACACTTACGAAACTAGAAGAAAACCAGACATAAGAATAGCGAAGAGAACTCAAAAAAAAAACTTTCACAAAAACTAACAACAGAAACTACCACAATATATAATATGTTAGCAAAAGAATTAACACAACTAAATTATAAAAATAATAAAGAAAAAAATTAAATACATGATATTTGAGAAAAGCGTATAAACGTAGACGACATAGACCAATTTATAAAAAAAGAACAATGCTTTCGATACCACGTGCCCAGGGAGAGTCTTAAAAGTCTTCAAACTGTTGCAGATGAAGAAGGACGCAACCAACAACTGTCACGAAGATAAAGCATAATAATATTATTGAATTTATTTTAAACAGTTGTATATATATATATATATTTTAGTTAATAATATTATATACATATCGTCAAAAAGTTTCAAGTGTATCATTTCAGTCTAGTAACTATCTATTCAACATGTTCATTCTTATTTTTTGTCAATAATGACATGTATTGACTATTCCCATTCTAAATATCTCGAGAAGGGTTGCTCGTAACGATTTTTACCAAGAGACATTTTTTACGTAAAAAAATGCGAAAATGTACTTTTTTTTACTCAGCAGTTCTATACAGGTACGGACAAAATGTTATTTCCCTTCAAAACAGTTAAAACACATGTAGGTGGCGCCCTCTACAAATAGGAGTCATAATGACATCAAAATCAAATTTCTCATGTCAAAAAACTAACAGACACCAATTTTCATCCAAATACTGACGTTACTGCAGAAATTATTTGAAAAAAATCGAAATATAAAAATGAAACTTCTACACCCTGTATCTCCCAACAGGGGCGGATACAGAAATTTATTTTAGGGAGGCCCAAATCAAAATAATGTAAAATGTGCCTTTTAGGGTCTAATTTTTTAACCCAAAAAGGCTAATATTTAATCTAACTTATATGAATGTCTCTGAATCCCTCTGCTCACACTTCTAAGAAGTTTTTTATTTGCTCTAAAACTTTACTATTAAAATCATACTATTTTACCATTACCCCACAACACCCCATATATCAGAAAAGAGCATGTTTTTTCTATAACAAAAAGTATTTCTTTTGATAAATTTAAAAAGTGGAATTTTCTCGTTAGGGTACTAGCGACTAAATTGTTGATTAAGAACCTGCGATACTGCTAATTATTCTCATACCAGGGCAAAAGTTCCTCCTGCTTAGTTTTAAATAGAGACATAATGGGTCTTAAAACGTGTTTTCCCCAAAAGAGATATTAAAACTTTAAAATTAGAACAGAGCGGTTTTTAAAAGCGTTTGAACAATAGTTTCCGTCTGGATTTCCCGAAGATGAGAGGAAAAAGTCTCTTACAATGTCTTTGTTGTTGCGCCCAATTAGGGTAATTTATCATGTCTTGCGTGTTTTTACAGTTTGTAAAAAGATGTTTATTAAAATGAGATAAAATATTCTTGTAGGATATAAAAACAATTACAAACAATATTATAATATTAAAAAAGATATAAATGAAATATCTTCTTGTGGACTGACTTTATACAACCTCCCAACTGCAATGTACAGGGGTGTCTCATTTGGTTGACATCATACGGTATCTCCGTTATTAGTGAAGATAGAGGGTGCCGGTTTGCACAAACTTGTTCCTTTTTGTCAAACAGGAATATGCTTCCTTAAACACAATTTTTATAAAAACTTCTTCGTTTCTGAGCTACAGGAGTCTTTTGAAAAACTTTGCAATTTGGGATACTCCCCGTGACCTATTATTTGTGAAAGATATCGAGAAATTGAAAACTGTTTATTGTAGAACTTTTTACGTAGAATACAGTGGCGTAGTCTGTTACTCTTCGAAAAGAATATTTTTGAAGATATAATCTAAAGTTATGTTTTTTTAAAAGGACCACTCTGTATATTTATAAATTATATAAACTGGCTTGCATAAGCTTCCCAAAAATATATACCACTCTATATTTATTTTTACTATTTACTGGAATATGAACAATTACTATCTGATAACAATTACTTAATAAGGTAAAACCAAAAAGCCCCAAACTTTGTGTATGATTATTTTTAATTTTTACGTATGTTATTTTTATTTATGTTATGTTCTTTAATATCAAAGAAGCGATTGCCATACTTTACTAACATCTACAGATGCATGAGCAATACCTACATTTATTTTTATTAGATTGTATTAAAAAATCCTCTTTTATTTTTCTTTTAGAGGCTATCGCTTCTTTCATTATAATTTTGGCGTTATTAAAATTTATTCTCTGCCCTGTGTTCCATGAATACTGACAAATCTTAAAATAAAAAATAAATTATAAAATTTAATAAAGTTACTCTTAAATAATAAAATTCCCAATTGTAACAGTATTCACGCTACTCACTCTGAAGGCACTAGCCCATCAAAACCACGACCAGATCAAAACGATTTATAAAACAGTAATGCCATCGAAGAAATATTAAATTATTCCGATCCGACTCCAGCAAAATGGAAATGGCGAAAATGGAGGAAAAAAACAGGAAAAGGCCGTAGCGGCAATTCCAGGGATCCCTTTTACTGGCGATCGTCGATCGGGACTTGTCGGGAAATCTCCGACTTTTTCCAGTATTTCACCTCGTAAACCCCTCACTGAAGGCATCGTAAGTGTCAATTTTTAAGGCCTTTCTCCCATTTGGGCCCCGAACATATATACAGGCCTCAGCGGTCTGCATAATGGAGAGGTTTGTCGACAGCTGAAAAGCTAGATCATCAAACGTCTAGATAGTAGCTGGAGCTAGAGATGAGTAGATCAAGATGGATACGAATCTATGGACCTTTCTCTGGTGCAGTGTGCATTCACCAATTAATAGAATACTTAAATGGTCCTTGCTTTATCTAGTCTGTTTTTTATGGGATATGTTAAAGACAGTGTTTACAAAACTCAACCAACTATTGTCGACGTTATGAGAGAAATTATTGTAGCTACTTTTCTAGGTAGAACTCCACATATGCCTTTTAAAATGAAAAGATCCTTTTGAAAAGACAATCATTTTATGCAGTTAACAGGAAAGGAAGCATTTTGAGCATCTGATTTTATCTAGGTAATTTTTGTCACATAATTATAGGTTTATATCTAGTTTTAATTCTGTAATAATATTAAAAAATGTTTTAAACGTGTATCTTTTTATTACCGTTGAGTATTTTACTATACAATCTTTAATTTTTGTTAAATTAACATAAGGTATATCACAGCCACCCTAGATTTTTTCAAATAATAAAGATCTACTGACGCAAAATCACAAAAATTAAAATATCTAGGAAAATCTTTCTCTGAGGGGTAATACAGTACTGAGGTATACTGAGGTATAAACCTTAATAATATTTTGAAGATATATAAATTCCCCATTGAACACCGGAAAAATATACAGTGTGTTCCATTTAAAATAAAGGAGTAACTTAGCTTTTGTAAGTGACTAATTTTCCATATTAATTTTGTCTCATCCTGTATAACATTTCGGGTCAAATTTCATTTTGGTTTAACATACAATGGTTACTGTAATTAAATATCAGGCTATACAAGGTCAACTAAAATTTAGGTAGCTGTTATCGAAATTTTAAATTTACTCCTCATTTTCACAAAATGTGAAATATGTCAAAATCCTTAGATTTTAGGTATATGCCTCTTTAATAAAACTTACCTTTAATTTTTTCCTAGAATCCGAAAATCAATTAATATATAGGGTATTCCATCAGAAAAAAACACAACTTTGATGTGTAACTTTTTTTAGGGACACCCTGTATAATTCTATATATTTTTATAAAATGCTTTCAGTTAATGTTAATAAAATGCTGCAAAATTTTCATTTCGATATAAACTACCGTTCTCCTTGGAGCTTCCGCGGCGAATGAGAGGCGCCACCCTGTAGATATGTATAGGTAAAATCAGTTTGTACAAATTCCATCTGGAAAGTCTTTAAATTAATTATTGAAATTAACGGTAGTTTTGTTTAGTTTACTTACGGTAGTTTTGATGGTAGGCTGTAATTGTGCCTCGACTATCTTTTATTAGTATGTAACGCTTAAGGCAACTCTACTAAATAAATTGAACAGCAAATATCAGGTGATAAGGATTTGGTAAAATCCAAACATAAGATTTGTTCTAAAATACTTTTTTTAAATACTTATAATAAATAAAATGTCTTTCAGAGATTGTGTCTAGCTTGAATACGGTCTAAGATCCTTTTTTCTAACCTTCTTTACTATCCTACTTTACTGGTTTTTTTTCTCAGAATTTGACGCTTTTTCTACTGCTTCATCGACAATCACAGCCATCCACTTCGCAAAAAGATTTGCCTTAACTAAGGACTCTTTGATATTTTATTTCTTCCTATTCCACTTCCTTTAGAAATATATATCGTTAGAATAACTCTGGCTCAGGGATACGCTAAAATAAAATATTTTTTTCGACTGAGATGGTTTTTAGTTTTATAATTTTACAGATTTTTTTTTTGTTTTATAATTTTAAGAATCAAACAACGGTACAATGTGTGCTTCAGCCTGAGGAAGGCTCTTTTCTCTTTCTCTTTCTTTTTTTCTTTTCTTTTTTTTTCTTTTTCTTTTTCTTTTTCTTTTTCTTTTTCTTTTTCTTTTTCTTTTTCTTTTTCTTTTTCTTTTTCTTTTTCTTTTTCTTTTTCTTTTTCTTTTTCTTTTTCTTTTTCTTTTTCTTTTTCTTTTTCTTTTTCTTTTTCCTTTTCCTTTTCTTTTTCTTTTTCTTTAATAATGCCCCAAGGGAGTTATGACTCTATTTAAGAAAAAAATAACTATACTTTGAGAGAACTAAAATAATCAAATGGTTACTCCAGCCATTTTCAATTAAATTTGATAAATTTGCTTCCTGAACTCTTAAGAAGAGCCAAAGAAATTTTCTTGACGGCTAACAAAATCAATTAGAGGTAAACAAACCGAAAGAAGTCTATTGACGCCTGCCTCTTCCGCTCAAAAACTGTTGCAAAACAAGCCCGAAACGTTCGCTAATCTTGTTATTTTGCGCGACGTCGAAATATTGACAGAATAAATCAGAAGATCTCCAAAACTACGTCTCTTCATCGGCATGTCCCCTGAAGAACGTAACGTCTGAATCGAGTTACCTTTCCCCATCAGAGATTAAAAGACTTAGAGTGACAAATATTCTGGATAGAGGTTTTGTGAGGTGGCTATTATTGGTATATTCCACTGCGATCTTTACAGATCTATTGTGGTACCTCTTCTGATCTCTAGATTGCATTCTCAAGTTATATCCTTTTCAGATTTCGAATTGATGGTTTTAAGTGCTGCTTCACTATCTCCTGTTTCCGATAGTTTCTATTTAAGATTAAGTTGTACGCATCTTTCCATAGCGTAGATTACTGCCCGAAAAAACGATTATTTATAATATTATAGACATAATCTGATAGAAAAACTGTATATAACAGTATTTCAAACCATCATTTAAAAAGATATAATTCAGTTTTAAAGTTTTAAGCTTAATGAGTTAAAATACTTACATAATTAACACAATTATTTGACAACAATTTAAGTGTTAAAAATCTTAAACATCCAGCAATCATATTGAAGTATGATGTGTAATTTTTGAAATGATTATGTTGATGAATTTATATGTAACCCCATGCATAGTAAATTTAAAACATAAGAAACATTTTTGTGAATAAGATGGATTATATGACCACCATCTAGAAGATCAATATTAACTAGATTTAAAGGACATTAGCTCAGATAAGATATGGTAGACCGGATAAATCTTGCGTTGCCGAACATATTGTTGATAAAGAACATTGTATAGATCTTAATAATTTAAAATTAATTAAACAAGTCTCAAATTACAAGCAATTAGATGCATATGAAAGCATCAGAATTAATAAATGTAAAGATAGTATGAACAGAGTCAACGGTCCAATTCCTTCAAGTTCTTTGTTCCTACTACTCTAGTGGCGGAAATTTAACTGTTACGCTCAGTTGGCTCTGACTCGGTTTGGCTAGATTTTGCCACGCCCACTCGGTGCCCACTGAGCGAGTATATAAACGCTCAACTTGTAGATTGTACTTTAGTATATAATCATCTGCTGATGATGCTAACATGGATTAGCAAACGTTTTGGTGTATTGTGGTGATTTATTGTTTTATTTTGTAGTGAAATGGACTCTTAAGCTCATGGATTTGTATAACTCGGTTGTTGGCTCCTGCTACTGGTAACTTTTATCGCTCTGAATTCTGAATTTCCATCCAAGGTAGAAAATATGGCGGGAACGAAAGATAATCGAAGCGCGAGGAAGGCCAAGTGACGGATCGTTCGAACTAAGAGACGCTTGAACTAATCAGATTGGCAGCGTTAAATGTTTGTTTTACTTCCGACGATGTTGATTTTCGTCGGATTTTCCAAGAAAAGGTGAACAGCTGAGACGCCGAAAGAAAATTTCAAACATTCTAATTATGATTACAGTAAAACTTTTCTGTCTTGAAATTACGCTTAGAGGTTACCTGTTTGGAAAATTATATTTGAAAACTTATGTTTGTAAAAATTATGTTTAGAAAAATTATGTTTGGAAAAATTATGTTTGGAAATTATGCTTGAAAAATTATGTTTGGAAAATTATGTTTGGAAAATTATATTTGGAAAATTATGTTTGGAAAATTATGTTTGGAAAATTATGTTTGGAAAATTATGTTTGGAAAATTATGTTTGGAAAATTATGTTTGGAAAATTATGTTTGAAAAATTATGTTTGGAAAATTATGTTTGGAAAAAAATGTGTCTCATAGACAGCCAAATTAAGAAATTAATGTTAATTACACTCAGATGCAAAAAAAAACGTATCGGATTTTTTTTTTGTCAAATTTAAAGTGTTTTGGTTTGGTTGGAATGTTTTGGTTGGTTGATATATTTTTCATTTTTAGTCCTATTTTCTTGAGTTTTTAGCAAATTGTTTATTAATATATCAACTTTAATTTATAAATTCAGTTTTTATAACTTTAGTATTTGGTTTATTATATTATTAATCGAAAGGTTGTTTTTTTACCCTAAGTTAATACACCCTGTATAATACGTTAAATAATACGCGTTACGCTTTAACACACAACATGTAATCATAAAATGTAATTATCAATATGACCGTACGATAATAGTGACCAAAGCCACCTCGTCATATTGCAAAATATCATCAAAAATTAATAATAATTGAGACTTTGATTTATTTATATAGAAATTACTATTAAAATATTTTTTTTTGGTTCTACCAAAATTCTAAAACTTTTTTTGAAGTTAATGATGAAAAAATATTACTTTCTTTGCTTTCAGGTTAAAAAATAACACTAATAACACTTTTATAAAACAAAATTGAGACCGTGTTCTTTCTGATGAAATATTAAATAATAAAAATTATCGTAGGCCCGGAGAGAATACATTTTATCCCGATGAAATATTACAGGAAACGATCTTAATAACTCAAAAACTCTTTTTTCCTCTACGCTCATGAGGTTTTTCCAGCTAGTGTGAGAAAGAAAAAGATATCTGGTTGGTTTTTTAGCAATCTCTTCCCCCTGTGCGTGATAAAGATATTGCGTTTTACGATAAATTTAACAAAATATATTATTTTCGGACGTAGGCTTTTCTCTCTTGTACCAATTTGAGATTATATAGGGCAGTATTTTTCTAAAATAAGAAAAAGAGCTTTTATGATAATAAAAGCTCTTAAATACTTAAGTAAAATTTTTTTATGAAACTAGTAAATCAACAATCTCAACTAGTACTGAGTTTATTAAAACACATAAATTCCTCTTTTTGTTTCTTTTATTTATGTAAGACATTGTAACTTAAACGAAAAAAAATAAAGAAAACCCAGACGGAGACAAAAACACAGACGATCTCTTTTTTGTCGATTCAGGCGATTTCATTAAACTTTATTTTCTTTGCAGGGACTTGAAATTGGACAATATATTGTTGGACTTCGACGGGCACGTCAGGATCGCCGATTTCGGCATGTGCAAACTCCAGATTTTCCTCGATAGGATGGCGGATACGTTCTGCGGTACTCCGGATTATATGGCCCCAGAGGTAAGACACATTTATTAGATACTTAAAGCATCAAGATAAATTTGATAGTTTTTCTGTAAAATTACAGTTTTTGTGTAAATTTACACTTTTTCTGGCAATTTACACTTTTTCTGTAAATTTACAAGTTTCCTGTAAATTTACAGTCTTTTTGTAAAATTACACTTTTTGTGGCAACTTACACTTTTTCTGTAAATTTACAAATTTCCTGTAAACTTATAGTTTTTCTGTAAATTTACAAATTTTCTGTAAATTTACAAATTTCTTGTAAATTTAGAAATTTCTTGTAAATTTACAACTTTTCTGTAAATTTACGTTTTTTCTGTAATTTTACATTTTTCTATAAATTTACAAATTTCCTATAAATTCACAGTTTTCCTGTAAATTTACACATTTTCTAAACATTTACAACTTTCCTGTAAATTTAAAATTTTGCTGTAAATTACATGCGAAATATACTATCGTACCCAGCAAGACGACGTCTCGGCATCGACCTGTTCGTTACTCACAAATTTCCTGTGAATTTACAGTTTTTCTGTAAATTTACAGTTTTCTGTAAATTTTCACATTTTCTGTAAATTTACACTTTTAATTTTTTACTTTACACTTTTACTTATTTAATTTTTTTCTGGCAATTTACACTTTTTCCGTAAATTTACAAAATTCCTGTGAATTTACAATTTGTCTGTAAATTTACACCTCTTCTGTAAATTTGCAGTTTTTCTGTAAATTTAATTAATTAATTAATTTCCTGTGAAATAATTTAATTTTTGTAATTTCCTATTAATTTATTAATTTCCTGTGAATTTACAGTTTTTCTGTAACTTTACACATTTTCTGTAAATTTACAAATTTCCTGTGAATGTACAGTTTCTCCGTAAATTTACACATTTTCTGTAAATTTACAGTTTTCATATATATATTTACACATTTTTTGTAAATTTACAAATTTTCTGTAAATTTACAGGTTTTCTATAAATTCACAGTTTTCCTGTAAATTTACACATTTTCTAAAAATTTAAACTTTCCTGTAAATTTACAATTTTTCTGTAAATTTACAATTTTTCTGTAAATTGCATGCGAAACATACTATCGTACTCAGCAGGAAGACGTCTCGGCATCGACCTGTTCGTTACTCACAAACTTCGTGTGAATTTACAGTTTTTCTGTAAATTTACTGTTTTCTGTAAATTTTCACATTTTCTGTAAATTTACAAATTTTCTGTAAAATGACAGAAAACGTGTAAATTTACGGAAAAACTGTAAATTTACAATTTTTCTGCAAATTTAATTTTTTTCTGGCAATTTACACTTTTTCTGTAAATTTACACATTTTCTGTAAATTTGCAGTTTTTCTGTAAAATTACTAATTTCCTGTGAGTTTACAGTTTTCCTGCAACTTTACACATTTTCTGTAAATTTATAAATTTCGTGTGAATTTACAGTTTCTCCGTAAATTTACACATTTTCTGTAAATTTACAGTTTTTATATAAATTTACACATTTTCTGTAAATTTACAATTTCTGTAAATTTACAGGTTTTCTGTAAATTTACAGTTTTTCTGCAAATTTAAACTTTTTCTGACAATTTTCACTTTTTCTGTTAATTTACATATTTCCTGTGAATTTACAGTTTCTCTATAAATTTACATTTTTCTGTAAATTTACAAATTTCCTGTGAATTTGCAGTTTACTGTGAATTTACACTTTTTCTGTAAATTTACACATTTTCTGTAAATTTGCAGTTTTTCGGTAAAATTACTAATTTCCTGTGAGTTTACAGTTTTCCTGCAACTTTACACATTTTCTGTAAATTTACAAATTTCGTGTGAATTTACAGTTTCTCCCTAAATTTACATTTTTCTGTAAATTTACAAATTTCCTGTGAATTTGCAGTTTTCTGTGAATTTACAATTTTTCTGTAAATTGCATGCGAAATATTAGACTATCGTACCCAGCAAGACTACTCAGTAGTTAAGAGGTAGTAATCTACTTTCAAATCGAATTAAATCGCAAGGAAATTTTGACATGCCTGCTAGGAAACATGTATGTCCTAAGTTTAACAATTCTAAATTAAATAAATATTCTTAAATGTTGCGATGGCAGCTCTACGCTTTCGTATTTTCCACTAATTATACTTTAAAATTTGCGAGTAATTTTATTTTGGCCTTTGATCATCATCCGCCAAGAGAAATGGTGGCAAGAAATCAAAAGGTGAATGTCTTGTAAGCTAATTATTAGACTTTCTCTATGGATACAACAGACTAGCTGTTGCTAGGATATTCTATTAATTTTAATTTCATTTTTTGGACATTGTGAATAATCGTAAAATCTTAAGTATAAAATATAATCGAGACTACTAATATTAGAGCTTTAGAAATAAATTAATTTCTAAAAAAAAGGCCTGAAAATTTTGCTTCGGAAATAAAAATTTAAATATAAAAAAATACATTTTTTGTAAAATATAATTGCGTTAAAATCCAAACGTAAACCTACCTGTTAATGGCCTTTAGCTGGTAGAGCAAATTTACATTAATTTTTTAACATACAGAAATAAGAAAAATAATAATTTTTTTTATTATATTAATTTTTAGCCAAGTTATTAAACAGATTTATTGAATATAATTTAGGCGTGTCCAGGGTTATCGATTTTTATATCAACAAAATACCGAGACCTTTGGCTCAATCGCCCTTGCCTTTTCATAATCTAAATGCAATAATGTTCGAGAAAATTCCCTACACATCGTTATTAAACGCTTATCGCGTTTGGGAGAGAATCGTTCAAAATGTATGCTCATCGATATCATATTGGTTTGTGAACATGAAATCGAGATACACAGCTCAATAAACGATTTCAAATAAATGAGTTTTAATAACTCTTGTTTATTTGCTGTTTGTGTTAGGTTAGGTTAGTTATATTTTTTTTCTTTAATTTTTTATTAATACTTTTCTTTCTTTTTTTAGTTTAGTCTATTTTGCTGATTTAATAATTCTTGTTTCTTTCTTCTTTTTTATTTGAAATTCAACTTGATACTCTCAACCTATAGAACATAGTTCAAATATAGAGTAATCTTCGAGATCTTTCAAATATTGTATTTTGAGTGTTATAAATGTGTTGAATTTATTTGAAAAAAACAATTTGCTTTACTATTTTTTAGATATTACACATTCTTCAAAGCTTTTTTAAAAATTAAATGCCACTGGCTTATGGTTTATAGGCTGCTGCTGTGTATCGATACATTCAAAACTTTTCTAACGCCCTATATTATCTTTTATCTCCAACATGGAGCAAGGAACAACTTTTGAGATTGTTGTTCATTCTAGCGATGAAATTAATACCACATTTTCCAAAGCAATAAATTTGTGTTATCCTGCACTATTTCTTTTATTTTAACTTTTAAGAGAAAACGATATGAACATCCAGTTTGGTATGGTTATAGCCCTGATATACAGGGGTGGACCAGACTGTATTCCAGAACTTCGGCAGCATATTCTGCGGATAGAAATAAGTAAAAGAGTGGTACTTTTTCTAATGTACTGTAGTTTTACTGTCATGTTCCTAAAATGCTTAATTTCGGAATTACAGGGTGTGGAATTTTATTTTTATTTCGATTTTTCAAATAATTTCTGAAACAACATCAATATTAACGTCAATGTTGATGGATGAAAATTGGTGTAGTTTTTTGACATGAAATTTGATTTTGATGTTAATATGAGCTCCCTATTTGTAGGGGCACCAACTACGTAATGTTTTACCCTTAGACTTAAAATAAAATATGGACTACACTATTTACATCTAAGCGCTGGAACAGCCACGGTCAGACACTGTCTTATTATTGTTGTGTTATTGTTTTGGTTATAACGAGTGCGACACGGGCGATAGATAGGTTGTCTCTGTCATATCGGTCGTTCCCTGACGACTCTGCCTAGAAACACAACACTGTCTCGTTTCTCAAGTACACCTAAACTCTCCATTATCCTTAGCCGAATTAATTTTTTATTTTAGTAAGAGCTATAGATTAAATTAAAATATATCGTATTTAAACTTTTACTTATTTTTATTAAATTTTTTTTTTTTTTTTTTTAAATAAAAGTTTAGAAAAACAATTTAAGAGTCAAAAGGATAAAAATAATAAAATACGTTTTTTTTTGTTAATTTATTTTATAATCAAGGAAATTGGGTAATTTTTGGGAATTAATAATGGAAATTATTAATTTTAGTCAAACATTACAACCTAATATTAATCAAAACGGGATCTATTCCACAGATATAATAGAATCAGCGACAGGGAGAGAAAAAAAATTTTTTTTTTTTTTTTGTTTTTTTTTCTGGTTAAATGATGTCTTATTATGTAAATTAGAAAACATACAAATCTATTTCCATTAAAGCAAAGGTGATAGGAAGTGGATAAAATAAAAACTACACATTTATTTAATGGTACTGTCTTTATTATACCGGGTGCGTCTCAAAAGTGAAGCGTCACATCCCCATGAATTTTTTATATTTTCAAATAAAAAACGAGATTTAGTATATTAGCATATATGAAATAGAATTAGGATTGATTGGCCGTATTCAATTTTTTGAGACACTTCCCTGTTTCACCGGAAATGACTATAACTTTTAGAATTTTTAAACGGCACCCCTCGGTATATTTTTACTTTATTCGATGAAAATGACCTCTAGATAGAATGACATATCATATGTCAACTTTTGAGCATATATGGTTTTAATTGTAATTGTAATTTTTTTTTTTTATATTTTGTAATGAAAATTTGACTCAAATACCAAGTGTGTGGTATCAATATATTCCATAAAAAATGCTTTCAAATATGCTAATGAGTCCTTACTTGTTCCATTTGAAAAAATTGTATATGTATGATTAAAAATACGATTTGTACATCTTTTAACCAGCCTAGACAAGACACGAAACCTATTAGACGATCAAAACTATTTTCCAAGGCTCCTTGATTAAAACTTAGTGGATTGAGAAAAACTGGATTGAAATTTAAAATGGGATATGTTTTAAGCGACAATGTCAAAAGTTGACATCTGATATGTCATTCTATTCAAGGTGTCATTTTTATCGAATAAAGAGTAGCAATATACCGGGTGCCTTTAAAAATCAAAGAAGTAATCATTTACAATTGAAACAGAGAGAAAGGAGACCAAAACAATTGAATACGTCAATACAAATCCTAGTTTATGTCATATACCTACCAACATACAAATCTGTTTTTTATTTGAAAAAATAAAAAAAGTTATAGGGATGAGTCACTTTCGAGACGCACCAGTATATTAAAAATATTGTTTCCTTAATGTAATATCATTTTAAGGGCTACTTGTATATTTATTTTTAGATTCTGAGATAATTTTAGAATAAAAAAAAAAAAAAAAAATTTTAATAAAAACATTATTAATTATTAACAGGGTTATAATTATGATTTTGTTACAATGTAAGTGAGAAGTAAATGAAATGTAATGTAAAGAAAATTCAGATTTTGTTTACTAAAATATTATCTAAATAAACGCCTTTCTACAACAACGCTACTGACTGCCAATGGGTAAATTGAGAGTTGCCTACCGGTCCAAAGTCGTTTCAAGACTTAAATGGATTATTTAAGTCAAATTTCTTATAAAATTTGGAACTGGCGAACCATATTTTATAGTTTTAGACAAGAAAAGTCAATAAAATAAACACTTAAGGACTACAAATAAGAAAATGCGTTAATACAGCCGGGGAGATTGCGGCAACAAAGCTTTACCGGACACGTGCGATGCGTACTACAAGGTAGTAAATGAATGAATAGGCTTCCTCACTTACTCTAATCGTTGTTGTCATATTGTAAAGAACTTATCCCTTATTAAACAGTATCCGACTTATAATTTAGTAGTATAAGGACTATTTAATACATCATGGAATATTAAAACCTACTTTATTAAACTGTAGTATTAATATCTCAATATATGTATAACAAGAAAAATATTGATAATATTAAAGACGTGACAACATAGGCTGGTTGAGAGGCTCAGTCGACTGTACCCAGATGTAAACATGTGTACAAAAAGGTTGTTTGTCCGCGTTGAGATGTAAATAGTTTAGTCTATATTTTATTTTAAGTCTATGGTTTTAACTGTTTTGAAGAGTATGCTTTTTGTCCGTACCGGTATAAAACTACTGAGTAAAAAATATATACATTAACGACGGTTTCTTGGTAAAAATCGCCACGAATAATGATTCTCGAAATGTTGGAATAAACCTAACCTAACCAACTGAAATCATAGAATTTAGAGAATGTTTTTGTTACCCAACATTTCAGCAAGAAACATTTATCATCATTTCTTCGAAGAAAATGTATAATTAATTCTAAAAAAAAAAGAAGTTCCTAAATTTATCATTTCAATGAAATAACTATCTACTCAACATGTTTATTTTCTCTCAATATTGACATGTATTGATTATTTTCCATTCTAAATATCTTGAGTACGGGTGATCCTAGCGATTTTTACCAAGGAGACATTTTTTACGTAAAATCACGGAAATAAATATTTTCACTCAGTGGTTTTATAGCAATTACGTAGCCTCTTACTAACCCGATATACAAAAAGAAAACTATTTAAATCTTTATAAAAGAGAGTATACCATTAATTAAATATACCACCATTATTTCCGCCCTTATACTAATTAATTACATATATAATTGTGTTCGTTAATAAAATTATTCTAAATAAATGTGGATTTGAGTCTGAAATCAATATAATAATAAGTTATCACAATTAAAGTCTCTGTTGTTATAAATAAGCATTTATTAAAAATCAAATATAATTTTTAAGGTGTTACTTTTTATCACACTGTCACAATACCCATACAAAATTCAGTTACCTCTCGATGATATTAGTATCTGTACTCTTTAAAATTTGGTACATCTTTAAAAACAATCTTAAATCAATATTCCACAGGTATATTGATAAATGAAGTCTAAATTATAAGAAAATGCATTTTCTACGAAAACTTGAAGGGATAGGTAAAAAATGGTATAACACAATTTGATAGACAATTAAATTGTGCATCTGATTCTCCTAAGATATACCGGGCGTTCCATTTCTGCAATTAAACAAGTTATTGCCGTTTGAATCTAATAATTATTTAAAATAAATTGCAGAACACTCTGTAAAAGGTAGTATTATTTTTATTATTGCAACACAATAACTGATCAATAGATAAACTTCAGTAAATATTTAGTATTAAAAACTTTGATACCCTTGGAGAAATAAAACCTTAAAATTTTACTGCAATTTCACAAAATTGAAGAAAAATATTTCAAAAACAGTAGGTTTAAGTATAATAAACCTTAATCAAATTTACCAACTATTTTAATCGTAGAAACTAAAATGTAATAATATACAGGGTGTTCCATTTAAAAAAATACAACTTAGATATTTTTTACTTATTTGGGACACTCTGTATCATGTAAAAATATTTTTAAATTGTACCTCTAATCCTTCATCGAACCCAAAACTTTTCAATTTGTAAAGATCTCATCGTTCAGCTACAATACTCCGTATCGCATGTGGTGAACAACCCTGTATAACTACAATTCTCCTTTTTTTAAGTCGTGTTGTTGTCTGTGTAGTTTTTGGAAAAAGATGCAAATAAGAGACTTGGGAACCGATTTTCGCCTCATGGCGATATACAGGATCATCCGTTCTTCCAACCAATAGACTGGCCAGCGCTAGAAGCTAGAAAATTGGAACCCCCCTTCAAGCCAAACCTGGTAAGTCCAAAAAGCGTAAAAGAAAAATACTGTGGAGCTTCATAATGCATTTATACAGGGTGTTAATATTTTTTGATTTATTATAATTTCCTTCCAAGTATTTTTAGCGTTTTGAATGAAATTTTGAGGGTAAAAGTCATAGATTTAGTAAGAACAGATATAACATTGTGCATTTTAACCCGATCAAACAATCGGAGGTTGACTACGTAATGTAAAAACCAACTGAAATAGAGAAGGCAACATTGCCACATCTCAAATTTGCGCCTATCTACTTAGTTTGATTTGCAGAAAAGGTGACTTTAAAACCTTCACCGGATATCAATAAATCTCAATTTCTTAATTAAATTAATAGTTTATTTTGAAAGAAGCATGCGTAATAATATGTTATTAACCAGAGGATATATGCGTTACTATTAAAGGACATGTTTACTGTTTAGTAACAAACGTAGAACTATTGGCAACGTCGCTGCTAGTCTTCCAGAATGAAATGAGCCGTCAATCCCACCACCCCTCACAACGGCCCTTGATCCGTTATAGCGTACTACGTTTAGCTTACGGTGTGTTCGAAGTCGGAATTAAGTCCGAAGTGAACTTTTCAGTGTTTTCAGTAGTTTTGTTTTTGTTTAACGTACTTTTGAATGTGAAGATTTTTCAATATAATTTTTGATTGAGGTACGACAGTGTCAAATGTGTGGACAAATAAACTCAAATTACCCGAATTTGTCTTTTCACAGGTAGGTATTGTTTCCGCCGCGCCGTAATCGTACATAGGCGTCCCACAAGGAGACCTCTCACAGTAAATAATTTCTAATTATATTTGTTGAATTTTGATCTAATAAAACAAGAACGTAGTAGCCGGTAATTGAATTATAATTCGTCGCAATTACTACCTAACTGTTGTAGATCATAACAAATTTGGATATAAACGTTACATTTGAAACTTTATTACAAGCCAGAAAGTGATATTTTTTCTTAAAATTGCGTCCTATTTTGGTCGTTATATACGATATTCTGATTTTGCTCAATAAATAAACAAGGTGTTTACTCGACCTTTTTACATTTTATTGCTTTATTATATCTGCCCCTTCGGCCTTGTTTAGACAATTTTTTACCACCATACAAATACATCTTCCTAGAGTTATTTGTACGGTGTGTTTACCTTCTTTTAGAATGGGACGAACTGCAAATAATTCTTAGGCTACTAGTTTTATACATACCTATATAGAGAGCGAGCAGGCCTCCAAGGCTTTTTTCTATTACGTTTTTGGTTTGTGATTTTTATTTCAATTTTTACACACATAAGATGGGGCCATTGTAACGCACATTTTCAAAATACACTGGCCAACATACAGGGAGGTGATTCAAACCGCAATCCATATGCTTAATACAGTTCATGAAGTGTAGCACACAGATTTTATACTTTTAATGATAAAAGCCTTCTATTGCGAGACTGAAAGGCAATTGCCTCGTATAAGAGCCATCATAATACAAGAAGATGACCGAAAGTCAAATCTTGTCTTATATTTCCAAAAAAAAAAAATTTTCTCATTAAATATTGATTTTAGGTATAGGAAGTTATTAATAATACAAGATTAAACAACTATTACACAGTACTTTACCGGAAGCTATCGATTGCGAACTAACTGAATCGTTACTAATTAGGTACTAATTTTTGAAAAGTTCTTTTAAGATAATAAAAGGTAACTAAAACCTAAACTATCATTTGAGATTAAACGGGAAGTTCTAAATAATGTTGCCCTAATCTAAACAGAAAAATTTATTTATAAGTTAAGTTTTTTAACATTCCTAATTAAATTTGGGCGAAAAAGAATATTTCTGTTTGCTGCTGTAGAGTAATTTCTCAAAGGAAGAAATACGTAAATAAAAATGACTTTTAAGTCAAAAAAAGTCAAAAAGTTATTCTAAAAAGGACTGTCCTATTCAAAAAAGGACAAGTGGCAGCCCTGTTATTTCTGGAATGGAATTTAATGGCAAATCTACAACTTTGGTTTGAAAATATGTTCCGGCCACCTATGTTTACAAAATGTCTAAAATGTGCTAAATGCCTCCATATTCTGAAAAAAATTGAAAGAAAAGTCAACAACCACAAACCTAATATAGAATTGTTTCGGAAGCCTGTATTCAAAAGTAACTGAAAGTTTAAATTGAAAATCGACGTTGGAGTGATTTTCGAAAACTACTAACGTTTCAACATAAGTATGTGGGACCAGTCGCAGCCAGGAAACGAATAACTTTGAGGTGACAGTTCCCGCCGCGGGCATTTCTAGTGTTAATTTTATTAGGTTAGCAACTTGCGACCATGCTGACGCAATGCCGTCTCTAATAGAAGAACTTCTCGGGCCAGATTTATGACGTCACGCTAGTTAAATACTACGGATTAATAAATATGTCGTAGAATACATGGAAAATATAATAATTCCTCGTATTTTTGGTTTGTATTTTATGATATAGTTTACATGAAATATACATAATATACAGTTAAAACATACAATATATATATACCTACTTATTTATAGTAATAAAACTTAAATAAATAAAATAGTAATAAAACGCAAATAAACTATGAACCATACAAATGCAGCAAATGTTTTACAATATACAAATAATGAATAGGTACATAAGATAATGGGTAAAATGTAAAATATATTTTAAATTTTGGGGTTTGAAAATCGATCTAATTTAACAAATAACATTCAATATCTACTACTTACTATGGCTCAAATCGTACTCCATAGTCAATGTAGATAGTTTTAGTGTTTATAATGTGTTTAAGTGTTAGTTTATAATAATTTTAAAAAATTCGTGGTCATCTTTTAACAAGTTTATATTAGTTTATTAATTGAAGTAAACATTATGTGGTGTGTGGTGTGAATATTTTATATGTAATTTTTTGGATTATATTCGACACTATTTTTTTCATGACACAACACTGATGAAGGCTATGATGTTAACCGAAACGTTTTTTTTTTAACCAAAAAGAAATAATGAAAAAACAAATGAAAACTTAATCAGCGTTTTTTCCGAACCTAAATCCCAAGAAAATCAAAAATTTTCGAATAATTTTACATATAAAATGACAGCGATCTTTATTTTATAGCTATCTCTGACGCCTTTTTTTCTATGATATTTTATTATTTGCAAATATAATTTTTCGAACATTGATACTAGCAAAATATACATATACGTTTTGTGAATGCAAATAATAATACTTCACAATTAGTAGATATTGAATGTTTCTTGTTAAATTAGATCGATTTTCAAACCCCAAAATTTAAAATATATTTTACATTTTACCCATTATCTTATGTACCTATTCATTATTTGTATATTGTAAAACATTTGCTGCATTTGTACCTATGGTTCATAGTTTATTTGGCAAAGTATTTATTAACTGTCTATTATGTATATTTCATGTAAACTATATCATTTTTAAAATACAAACCAAAAATACAAGGAATTATTATGTTTTACATGTATTCTACAACATATTTTATTAATCCGTAGTATCTAACTAGCGTGACGTCATAAATCTTACTCCGAGGCTGTTCTATCAGAGACGGCATTGGTCTGATATTTAGAAATGTCAAAAGCTGATGACATTTTACTTTTGACAATTGTGTTGATTTTTGGAAGAAGAGGAAGAACTGTCACTTGTTTTATTATTTTCCTTTTCTATTTCACGAAAGTAAAAAGAGTTACCTATCTGATTCGTTCAGGCATTCAATTTAAAGAATATCAGTAACTTTTTTGACAGAGGGATTTTATATTCGCCATTTTGGTAAAAAATAACGGTCAAAATTCAAAGTTATTCATTTTATAGACTATATTAATTGTATTATATTATAACAAAACTCATCTGACGAAAAAGTGTTAATGTAGTATATTAATATGGAGTAAAAATTTTACTAATTACTTTACTTTTACTTTACTAATTAAATTCGTTCCAAAAAACGATACGCCACTGGCCATTACAACAATCCCAAATGCGCCTAGTTGCCGGGGTCGGAAATTTTAGACTTCTCTGTCTCTTCTGTCCTTGTTTGACACATTGGAATGTTTGATACACTACCAACGGGTATTTATGAATGAGATGTTCGGTCTATCTTTATAATGTCTTTGGTAAAAGTTAAAAAAGTGTCCACATATTTACCAGGGACGTGCACATGGGTTATCATTGGAATATTTTTCTAAAAAATACATGTACGTCACTGACTTTTCTTTCTCATGCTAGCGAAATAGTGTAAGCAGTTTAACGCCGATTAAAAGTTGTCTCTTGATATTTTGTCGATTTCTGCCTCCTTGATGAGATAAACGCGGTTTTATTAATTTGCTTTGATCCAAGTCTAACAGCAACCTTTAAAAAAATTTAACATCATCAACTTGCGTAAGTTTTAAATAAGTACTCATTGATTCCTCATCAAAATTATGAAAAAGGTATCTATAAACTTGGATATGAAAATGCATAGTTTTAGAGTTACAGTATGTTAAAACTTTTTAAAATTAGTTATTTGTAATAATTATCTTAAATACCATTAATTTTTTTACTTAAAGTTGCTGTAGATTAATAGTAATAATATTTAATTATAAATTAGGTAAAATATATAATTTATTAATTTTATTTTAATTTTATTGAGATTAATAAAATTACGTTTCTCTCATCAAGGAGGTCGAATTCGACAAAATGTCACGAGATAACTTTTAATCGGCATTAAAAGGCCAACACAATTTTAATATTAAAAGAAAAAAGTCAGTGGCGCACGTTTTTTTTCGAAAAATGTTTTAGTGATAACCCATATGCACGCCCCTGATGAATTTATCGACACTTTTTTAGCATTAGAATATGTAGCACTTATACTAACTTTTACCCTCAAAATTTCATTCGAATCACTAAAAGTACGTGGAAGAAAATTATAATAAATCGAAAAATTATTAAGATTTTAACACCTTGTAGCTACGAAATAAAGCAGAATCGGACCTATGTTGAAACGAAAAATAAATCGTATTTTTACTTGAGGAATCCCCCTACAAGAGATGGCACATGTTTTTTGAAACACCCTGTATTTGATTGAATTGTCAATTTTAACTTAGTCTAAATAAAGGAGAATTTTTTTTATTAATTTAATATTAGCTTTTTTTTTAGTTGTTTCTTGGGTGTTGTGGCTATGGTTAAATTAAAACAATAGTTTTTTGACGTTTCGCATTTAATGTATCTATCATGCTCCTTCAGAATTTTTTTTTGGTCTTTCCTATGTCTTGGAGTAGTGTTTATTATCGTTTTTTTACTAAGAATTCTCTGAGAATTTTTTGAAATGCAAAACGTCTAAAAACTATTGTTTTAATTTAACCATAGCAACATCCAAAAAACAACTAAAAAAAAATATTATACATATCTTTGAATAAGAAGACTAAGGAAGGAGCATATCAAAAATCTTAGGTACACCGCGATGGGCCTCAAATATGGCCGACTTAAATTCCGGTTAATCAGTGTCGTTCTAATTTTATTTAAAAAATGTAAAACTATGATGTAGGGTAGACGTGGGGTAGACTCAATAATTTGTTGTTTTATTTTACGTTGTGAATAAATGTTGGTAGTTATTAAAATTGTTATAAAAATATATAATTCTAATAAAAATAGATAAGTTATAATAAGTATTTATTAACACAAACATTCGATACGCTACTGAAGCAGGTAAGTCAAATTAACGTATCTAAATTCTTTGACATCTAATCTTTGACAAGTAAATAAATAAAAGCTAAAATGCAAGAAAAATATATATAATTTAGTTAATTTAAGTGAATTTCATAAATGATCGGTTTACTACACACGTATGTATATTATATAGTCACTTACTAGCGAAAAATTGTTCCATTATTTCACTCAATTTTTTGCCGAGATCTACCGCACGCTACACAACCAACTATTTTAGAGTCTTTTCGATAAATCGCGATAGTGTCACTGTTAATTTAAGTTCTGTCACAATTTCCATCTAGATTTACTACCTTTATACAACTATCAGTAGTAGAATAAATAACATAAAATAAGCTCCATAAAGACTGACAAATCCACAAAATTTCAAATCAAATTCAAATGTGTCAAATGAATCGTCAAACAGAACTGTCAAGGATCCCCACCCTAGAGAGCTTTTATGGTGCCTTTTCCGCCCACCATGCATGAATACATGGATAGCATTATGCTCCTTCCTTAGTCTTCTTATTCAAAGATACATCTAAGTTCGCATATAAGGCTAAAGAATAATAAGAATAATCACTGTCAATAATTTAATATTAGCGTCATAGTCTGGAATTAAAAAAAATATTTATTAGCATATAGAAAAAAATAATCTTATTTTTCTTTCTATTACAACACAGAAGACAACTAGCACGAATTAGACACCAGAAAATCATAAAAAATACACAAACACGACGTGATTGATTATGATCTGAAATTTATGACGAAACCTGACACTTTTTATGCTGTCATCTAGGGCGGAAGTGGGATTTGCCCGCTACTAAATCAGCACTAAGGCCCATGCTAATCTGACAGCGTTCGATTTTTCCTGATATATATTTATATAGCACCAAGTCCATCCATTCCGCGTTTTATTTTCAAAAACCGGCAGTGTCGTTAATAACGTGGTTTTTTGACACATTTCGGTCAATTTATTTAGTTTTTAATTAATCACCAATCAGGAGATTTTATTAATTAATGTGTAATGGTTCATTATTCATTCATTACAAAAAATAGAGTAATGACGCAACAAAAAAATAAAGCAAATAAAGCTATTCATAAATCTGTCAAAAATGATAAAAAAATATATTAATTTCCTAGTGTTCTACCATACGAATCGAAAAAAAACGGAGTCAAAGATGGCTGGGGAATGAAAATCGATGATATTTTTACGAGTATTTTTAGAGAGGCCAAGCCCTATAGATGTCATTTATTTAGCCCGTACTATCCTTTATTAGTCGACCATACCAACAGGTAATGGTACATAGTTGGCCTGGGCCAAGATGTCAAGAAAAAAAAATATATAAACTTTGAGTATTTTATTTTTTAAATGCCGATACCACAGGCTTCAAAAAAATATAAAAATTAAAATCGCCGACGTACGATTGGGGTCTCTACACAAATTTAAAAAAAAACTTTTTCAACCAAAGTTAAAAACGTGTAGAAAGTTTTGTTAATAATAAATAACGACCATCATCACCAAAAGGTATGCTTACTGTTGCCCCCCTCCCTGTTTCTAAATCCAGAAGGTTGGGTCTCTGCACAAATTTAAATAACAATTGACTTTAATCTAATGGAAAAAGCAAAAAAATATTTTTTTCTAATATTTTAGTGATAAAATTTTACTTTATGATCATAAGTATTAGTAAACAAGTAAAACTACAAACTAACAATTAAGGAAGTACAATTAATAACTTTAACACACACTGAATTTAGACTAAAACGGAATAAAACAATTAGGTACTAGCTATAAGTAAATAAATACATTTTAAACATGGTTACTGTTGTAGGAAGCAACACCCCTAAGGAGATTTTTTTGACCAATTTGCCTGCCTGGCCAGGTGGAAATACCATTTGTTTAAAAAACGTGAACTTACTGATGATTTCCATTTAAAACTGGGTATAGATAGTAGAGGCGGATCTTTAAAAATTTGTCTGTCTTTATGTTGTTACGAAAATCCCGAAATAAAACAAGAAAAACATAAATGTACTGGAATAAACAAACTTATAATAGGATTGGCTCCCAAAATAATAGAAACCTACAAAAATATCAGAGCAATGTTTGAGATTTTGCAACTCGATACTATTTGTGGAGTCAGTTCTTACACATTTGCCGCAGATCTAGTGTTGATAATGATTATATGGGCCTTCAATCTTCATCATCATGCCATCCATGTGCCTGGTGTGATGTTAACTCAAAAAATTTACAGTCAAGGGGAGAACTACCTTTGTTAGTATTTCACAGAAAGCATTGGGCTTTTACTCTGAGCAAGCCTCAGAGCAGGTGCATCATTCTTTTAAGTTGTTCTCAAAAAACTTTAAATTAACAAATTTAAATCCGAGATCAAAAAACTATCAAAAAAATCTCCTTAGGAGTGTTGCTTCCTACAACAGTAACCACGTTAAAAATTTATTTATTTACTTATAGCTAGTACCTAATGGTTTTCTTTCTTTTTAGTCCAAATTCAGTGTGTGTTAAAGTTATTAATTGTACTTACTTAATTGTTAGTCTGTAGTTTTACTTGTTTACAATACCCTTATACTTATGATCACAAAGTAAAATTTTATCACTAAAATATTAGAAAAAAAAATATTTCTTTGCTTTTTGCATTGGATTAAAGTCTATTTTTATTTAAATTTGTGCAGAAACCCAACCTCCTGGACTTAGAAACAGGGAAGGGGGCAACAGTAAGCTTACCTTTCGGTGATGATGGTCATTATTTATTATTAACAAAACTTTCTGCGCGCTTTTTACTTTGGTTGAAAAATTTTTTTTTTAAATTTGTGTAGAGACCCCAATTGGACGTCGGCGATTTTAAT
Organism: Sitophilus oryzae; assembly: GCF_002938485.1. Taxonomy (NCBI): domain Eukaryota; kingdom Metazoa; phylum Arthropoda; class Insecta; order Coleoptera; family Curculionidae; genus Sitophilus; species Sitophilus oryzae. The sequence goes on along the minus strand of NW_022145777.1, from coordinate 1,077,262 downwards.
TTTTATATTTTTTTGAAGCCAGTGGTATCGGCATTTAAAAAATAAAGTACTCAAAGTTTATATATTTTTTTTCTTGACATCTTGGCCCAGGCTAACTGTGGGTAGGCTATTAAGATCGGCAAAAAAAAAGTTTTTTTAATTTCACTCAAAATGAGTTATTTGGGTCATAAATGACCTAAATACAAAATATTTTCATGGTGTCTGTCTGTCTGTCTGTCGGACTTTTGACTTTCAACTCTGGCTGGGTATTTTATATGACATAAAATCTTTATATGAGACTAGCTGGTACCCGACATGCGTTACAATGCCAAATGCTGAAAAACAATAATATAGTTGGAGCATTTGCCAACTTTTGCCTAAATTTTCAATGAAGAACATAGTAATTTATTATCTGGCTATAGTCAGGATGAGTTGAACCCTTAGCTATTAAATATTATGTAGTCTCAGATGGTTTCTATTTTATATACCCTGTATATAAACTTATGGTTAAAAATTGAGGTCTAAACTTAAAAAAATACATTTAAGACTATGCAGTAGGAATATATTAGAATAAAAATGTATCAGTCAGACAGCAAAATATCGGGACACATAGCATCAGCGCTGTAATATATAGGGTGATAATTAAGTATATGGTCAAACTTCAGGGGGTGATTCTTTGAGTGATTTTAAGGTAAACAATTCAGATAAACATGTGTGTCCAGAAATGCATATTTTTGAAGATACAGGGTGTCTGTGTGGTTTTTATTTTTTTTGCCAAAAAACCCCCTAGTATCAACGGGACGGCCTCCGAAAAGTAGGTCCGAAATCGTAAACTAAACAGCGCAAGCTTATTCACTTCTTTTTGAACAGCTAATGAAATCCACGTGAAAACCACCTATTGCGAAATATACTGCGCATGCTTAACATATCCAGGAGCATTTAAAACTGTACAAATATTATCTGACTATAGTCAGTTATTATCTGACTATAGTCAGTTATTATCTGACTATAGTCATTTATTATCTGACTATAGTCATTTATGATCTGACTATAGTCATTTGTTATCTGACTATAGTCGGTTATTATCTGCCTATATATAGTCATAAATATATAAAAAAAACTCAGCTGGCCCCTCAGCGCTTCCGTACGTTGAAGAACTATTTGAGCTACAATTTAAAAATATTTTTACAAGATACAGAGTGTCCCAAATAAATAAAAAATATTAAAGTTGTATTTTTTATATGGAACACCCTGCATATTATTACATTTTTAGTTTCTACGATTAAAGTAAAGGTAAATTTGATTAAGGTTTATCACACTTAAACCTTACCGATTCTGAAATATTTTCAATTTTGTGAACTTCCACTAAACATTTTAAGGCTTCATTTCTCCTAATTATTTATTGATCAGTTATTGTGTTGCAATAATAAAAATAATACTAAATCATACAGAGTGTCTAAAATTTATTTTAAATAATTTCTAGCTTTAAACGGCAATAACTTGTTTAACTTAAATGGAACACCCTGTATATCTTAGGAGAATCAGATGCACAATTTAATTGTCTATCAAATTGTATTATACAATTTTTGACCTTCAAGTTTTGCATTTTCTTATAATTTAGACCTCATTTATCAATATACCCATGGAATATTGACATTTTAGATTGGTTTTAAAGCAATAAATGTAGAAAATGTACAGGAGCCAAAAACGATAATATTACTAGCCCATTTGTATACAATAAAAAACTATTTAAACCTTTATAAAAGAGTATACCATTAATTAAATATACCACCATTATTTCCGCCCAAATATTAATTAATTACATACTTAATTGTGTCAGTTAATAAATTATTCTAAATAAATGTGGATTTGAATCAGAGATCAATATAATATGTTATGAAAATGAACGTCTCTATTGTTATAAATAAGCATTCGTCAAAAAATAAAATCAAATTTTTTTAAGTTGTTACTTTTTGCCACACTGTCTAATACACATACAAAATTATTTTTTTTAGTAGTTGGAGCAATTATTATAAATCAACGCAAACAGTCAATTAATCTACTTTGAATACTGGCATCATATTGATTAGTCCCTTTTAAAAAAATATTTAAACAGTTTTTTATTTTTTTAAATGAAACAAACGAACTATATCGACTATATTAGTATCTGTACTCTTTAAAAATTTGTTACATCTTTAAAAATAATCTAAAATGTCAATATTCCATGGGTATATTGATAAAAAAATCTAAATTATAAGAAAATGCATTTTCTACGAAAACGTGAAGAGATAGGTAAAAAATGGTACAATAAAATTTGATAGACAATTAAATTGTGCATCTAATTCTCTTAAAATATACAGGGTGTACCGATTAAATTAAAAAAGTTATTGCCGTTTAAACCTAGTAATTATTTAAAATAAATATTTAGACACTCTGTATAAGGTAGTATAATTTTTATTATTGCAACACAAAATTTAGTAAGTAAAAATACTTCAGTACAATATTTGGTTTTAAATACTTAAATACGCCTAGAGAAATGAAGCATTAAAATTAGTTACCGACAAAGAACCTAAATATTTCAAAAACGGTAAGATTAAAATGCGGTAAACCTTAATCAAATTTACCGTTATTTTAATCGTAGAAACTAAAAATGTAATAATATATAGGGTGTTCCATTTAAAAATATAATACTAAATTATGATAAAAAACAATATTTTGATGTAGACCTGTATACTACCACCTAGAACAAAAATGTTAAATATCATTAAAAAGAATATTCGATCTAAAAACTAGCCAAAACTATGAAAATTGTAAGAAAAATAAGTTTTTCTGTTTTTCGCGAGGAGTACATATAAATATTATATGATCCCATTATTATTTTTATCCATAATTTAGTCATGTTTATCTCAGGACCCCGGCTTGTTAACGGTAACATAAATATCCTCATTAAATTTACTAGGCTCGTTAATCATCCACGATTGTGTCATGTGATTAATAAATATTATATTTCTTACTCCAGCTGCCCTGACGGAATCCTAAACTAACACAGTTTCTTGGCCCGAAAAGTTACCTTGTTTTCGCCGCTTCCAGAAACTTTCCTTGTTCTCTTTTCTTATAAGTGGAACTTCTAAGTAATACGTCTTTTAATACGTGCCTAGTATTTGTCAGTAGATAGCAGATTCCATAGAAAAACACATAACTTTTTTTTTGTGTACAGATTGTATACATACTTATTTCTTAAATAAGTGAAAATATTTTATCTCGTAGTATAGGTATACAGAGTTTTTCATGCAACTTGTTCGATAAAAGCTTTTTAGAATCTATTTTAGATACAAATTTGAATGTTTGAAGTTAGTATTATTGCCATATATGTTTTAAAACTTATCTATATACAGGGTTGTTCACCACATGTTGACACAGGTATTGTAGTAAACGATTAGATTTACAAATTGTAAGTTTTGGGTTCGTTGAAGGACTATTAGAGCTACGATTTCAAAATATTTTACAAGATACAGAGTGTCCCAAATAAAAAAAAATATCAAAGTTGTATTTTTTAAATGGAACACCCTGTATATTATTGAATTTTAGTTTTACGATTAAAAATAATGTAAATTTGATTAAGGTTTATTACACTTAAACATTACCGTTCTTGAAATATTTTCAATTTTGTAAAATTGCAGTATAAATTTTAAGGCTTCATTTCTCCGAGGGTATCTAAGTTTTTAATACTAAATATTTACTGAAGTTTATTTATTGACCAGTTATTGTGTTTCAATAATAAAAATTATACTACCTTATACAGAGTGTCTTTTTTTTTACTAGCTTTAAAAGGCAATAATTACTAGCTTTAAAAGGCAATAACTTGTTTAATTTAAATGGAATACCCTGTATATTTTATGAGAATCAGATGCACAATTTAATTGTCTATCAAATTGTATTATATCACTTTTTACCTATCCCTTCAAGTTTTCATAGAAAATGCATTTTCTTATAATTTAGACCTCATTTATTCAAAATGTCAATATACCCGTGGAATATTGACATTTAGATTGTTTTTAAAACAACAAATGTACAAAATGTACAGGCTAGTAATATTATCGTTTTTAGTAAAACGATGATATTACTAGCCCATTTGTATGCAAAAAGAAAACTATTTAAATGTTAATAAATTATTCTAAATAAATGTGGATTTGAATCAGAAATCAATATAATAATAAGTTATGCAAATGAACGTCTCTGTTGTTATAAATAAGCATTTGTCAAAAAATGAAATATCATTTTTAAGGTGTTTTTTTACCACACTGTCTAATACACATAAATAATTCAGTTTTTTAGTATTTGGAGCAATTATTATTAATCAACGCAAACAGTCAATTAATGTAGTTTGAATACTGGAATCATATTAATTGGACATCTTTAACAAATATTTAAATAGTTTTTTTATTTTTTAATGAAATAAACGAACTACATTGACAATATTAGTATCTGTGCTCTTTAAAAATTTGGTACATCTTTAAAAATAATCTAAAATGTCAGTATTCCATGGGTATATTGATAAATGAGTTCTAAATTACAAGAAAACGCATTTTGGGAAGATTGAAGATAGGTAAAAAATGGTATAATACAATTTGATAGACAATTAAATTGTGCATCTGATTCTCTTAAAATATACAAGGTGTTCCATTTAAATTAAACAAGTTATTGCGGTTTAAAGCTAATAATTATTTAAAATAAATATTTAGACACTCTGTATAAGGCAGTAAAATTTTTATTACAGCAACACAATAACTGATCAATAAATAAACTTCAGTAAATATTTAGTATTAAAAATTTTGATACCCTCGGAGAAATGAAGCCTTAAAATTTATACTGCAATTTCACAAAATTGAAAATATTTCAAAAACGGTAAGGTTTATGTGTAATAAACCTTAATCAAATTTACCTTTATTTTAATCGTAGAAACTAAAAATGTAATAATATACAGGGTATTCCATTTAAAAAATACAACTTTGATATTTTTTATTTATTTGGGACACTCTGTAACTTGTAAAAATATTTTTAAATTGTAGCTCTAATAGTCCTCCAACGAACTCAAAACTTACAATTTGTAAAAATCTAATCGTTTAGCTACAATCTTCCGTGTCGTATGTGGTGAACAATCCTGTATAATCTTAAATAACTTAAAAACGAGTTATTTTAGGTATAGGAACATGTACAGTCAAAAAGTAACGAATTGAAAAACCTTTTCACTAGTCAAATAAAAAAAGTGGGTTTCCATTTGAAAAAAATGATTTATGATAATTTTTTAATCGCTCAATTTCATTACAGCTACCGCCATTATTATATGACATTCGAACAATTCAATTTTTGAAATAGCCACATGTCTTCTCTTTATGTCATAGGTGTCACAGTGGCTGTGGTAATCTCTATATATTTGACTTTTAGGCTATATAAATTTTTTGACAGGTAGTGTTTTTCGTTCAAACATTTTAATTTTTTTTCTCAAAAACTGTTAATGTTAGATATAGAGTGTTTGACATCAATATTCAGAGCATTTTACAGAGAATTTAAGTGTGTAATAAAAAATGGGGCTACCCATTTATAATAAAAAAGTTCCTGTCAACTTCCGGTATTTCCGGAAGTGCCGCCATATTGAAAATATTTTTAATCGATAGATCTCGTAAAACAATGATGTTCAAAAAATCTCCGATCTAGATATTGTAGTTCTTTAGAAACTTCTAATGCAGGCTCAGCTTGGGACACCCTGTATACTACTACGAGTATAGCTTTTTTAAAAACTCCAAAATCTTAGATATAAGTAAGATCCTTATGTTCTTTTCTCTTTTTGTTCTGCTGATTCATCGATTATTCTAATGTATTCTAAAAGATTTTCTTCCCCCTATTTGTAACCTGATTTCATTTCCGGATTACACAGAACCCGACGAAGAAATCCAGGTGTTTGGAATTGCCGAATTCATTACAATATTATCTCCTTAAATTAACACAAGTAAATTTAAATATTTGATACCCCAGCGGCATCTTTCAAAAAATATTATTATTATTTCATCTAAATAAATAAAACAAAGTTGAGTCTGTTTCACCATTTATAACTCAAGAACTACTGTGATAACTATTAATAAAATATCGAACGAATAACTAGTAGTAAAATATCGGAAATATTCTCGGAAAAAAAATTATATGGAAAATTAATTTTAAATAAATTAGATTACCAACTATCTTCCGCAATAGACAGCTCCGGCTTAAAGCTAGTCATTATAGAATATAAATTTAGCGGGAAATAGTAGGAAAATAGCATATTGAAAGCTAAAACAGATATTCAAATATACCGGGTGCGTCTCAAAAGTGGCTCACCCCTCTAACTTTTTTATTTTTTTAGATAAAAAATCGAGATTTGCTATGTAAGTATATGACTAGGATTGATTGACGTATTCAATTGTATTCGGTTACTTCCCGTTTCACCGGAAATTACTACAACTTTTGATTTTTAAATAGCACCCTCGGTATTTTATTACTCTATTCGATAGAAAATGACACTCTGAATAGAATTACATATCGTATATCAACTTTTGACATTTTCGAATATGGCTTATTTGAAATTGCAACATACGATTCATAATGACAATTTGAATCGAAATACCAAGTGTATGGTACCAAATTATTCGTAAAAAATGCTTTTTCCAAATATGCTAATGAGCTACCCTCGTTCCATTTGAAAAAATTGAGATATGATTAAAAATACGATTTAGGCATCTTTTAACCGGCCAGGATAAGACACTGAAAACATTAGACGATCAAATCTATTTTTCCAATGCTCCTTGATTAAAAATTAGTGTTTTTAATACAGTCATGGCATTCTAAGCGAAAATGTCAAAAGTTGACATATGATATGTCATTCTATCCAGAGTGTCATTTTCTATCGAATAAAGTAAATAAATACCGAAAGTGCTTTTTAAAAATCAAAAGTGGTAGTCATTTCCAGTGAAACAGGAAGTGGCCGAAAAGAATAGAATACGTAAATCAATCCTAATTTATGTCGTATACTACCATACCAAATCTCGTTTTGTTATCTGAAAAAATAAAGAGTTTATAGGGGTGAGCCACTTTTAAAACGCACCCGGTATAGAAAATACTTGAATACAAAAAATATTTTTTTAATTTTCAAAAAAAAGCGTATGATTAAACACCATACCGTATATTAAGAAATTACTCTATCTGTATACATTCAATAACATTCAATGTAAAAATATCTTTAATACAATTTGTATACTTTGGGTGTAGTCTACAGGGAATTCTGTAATATACCATGCCCATACAGAATTTGGGAACTCTAGCGTTGGTTGTAGATCAGTTTCGATAGTGACATTATCTCCATCTTTGGTGAAGGTTATGGTGCCGTGGAGCCCATTTTCTGAGAGGTAGCTTCTTAGAACTAGAGAGGTACTTTGTTGTATGCCTGAAAAAAAAAAAATGAAATCGGATACTACACTGACGGACATCTACACTGCGCATCACATCTGCATAGGGTATCCCATTTTCGTGTGGTTTATGGAATTTCTCGTTTATGAATAGAGATACAATGATGCCATTTTCACATTACTTTGCTACTTTTTTATGAAACTACATTGTGAGACAGGAAATTGTAAAGAGAAACAAGCCCTATAACATAGGATACAACATTTTAATGAACAGTGAACAGAACTTTCCATAAAATGAATAAAATGAAAAATATACGAAATAATATACATGTACTGATTTCTTTCGAAAATCGACAACTATGAAACTATGAACCCTTGCCGGACACAAACGGTACATTGTGAGGCAGGAAATTTTAGAGAGAAACAAGCCCAATAACATAAGATACAATATTTTAATGAACAGTGCTTTCTATTAATAAATAAAATGAAAAATATACGAAATAATATACATGTACTGATTTCTTTCGAAAATCGACAACTATGAAACTATGATCCCTTCCTTGTCTCAAACGGTGCATTGTGAGACAGGAAATTGTAGAGAGAAAGAAGCCCTATAACATAAGATACAACATTTTAATGAACAGTGCTTTCCATTAATAAATAAAATGAAAAATATACGAAATAATATACATGTACTGATTTCTTTCGAAAATCGACAACTATGAAACTATGATTCCTTCCTTGTCTCAAACGGTACATTGTGAGACAGGAAATGATAGAGAGAAACAAGCCCTATAACATAGGATACAACATTTTAATGAACAGTACTTTCCATAAAATGAATAAAATGAAGAATATACGAAATAATATACATGTACTGATTCCTTGCGAAAATCGACAACTATGAAACTATGATCCCTTCAGAACATTTTAATGAACAGTGCTTTCCACGTGTCTTAGCCTCCTTAGTTTCTGAAATACAGGGCAAATTTTGTGATGCGCAGTAGTGAACAGATGTTGAATACCAGATATGATGCGCAGTAGTGAACACACTGTCTACCGACAGCCAGACGGTTTGAACTCTGTTCATGAAAGCATAGCAAAAGATGTTTTAAAGAACCAGCTTTCTTAAAATTCTCTCTCGAAAACTAGCTCTTAGACTATAACCAAAACAGCGAAATCGTTATGGAAATGAAAATATAAAATGACACCGATCACAAGCAAATCGTATATCCGATGAACAGAGGCATTAAAATGCAATAAATTTAAAAACTGCCTTATTTTCTAACCAACCGAAGACTTTAAATTCAACCAATAAAATTAATATTGTATCATCGTATCGTCGAATAAAGGATGCATAAAAATCAAGCTTAAGCCGTATGTGAATGTGTAAATAAAGCTTAAGAGGACATACCTACATATTGGGTTAAATTTTCTTACGAGAAACTATATATTGTACATGTTAAAACTCTCCCTTTCAGAAGATTTCGCGGCAAAGTAAAACGAAGATTCTGTTAAGAAAAGAAGAATAAGTTCCCCTCTTAATACGCGTCAATCTTGTTTCCGTGAATTTCGTATTGTTATGTGAAAAATGCGTGCTACCTGGGACGCATCAATTCGATTTTTTGCCGAAACGGTAGAAAAAAGAGACAGACAATAGACATGAAGGTCAGTTACGAAATTGTAAATATAACGGTTTTCAGATTATATTATGCGATTCATTTCCTTTAATTTTTCTTAAATCTGTCTATTTTTACTGTATCCCCATTTTTGTATCCCCAAGTGTGATAGATCATTGAATTTCGGAGGTAATAAATTTTTAAAAAATTCAGTAAAATATTCAGGTTTGTATTTAAAAAGAAGCTGAAGAAGTATGATTCTCGTGCTGGGGGATATAAATTCGTTATTAAATAACATTATTATCATCAAAAGAATATAGTAAAACCGAATTATAACGAGAAAACTTTCCTGGACTGGGTCCCTTTGAACTGTATAAATTCGTTATTAAATAACATTATTATCATCAAAAGAAAATGGTAAAACCGAATTATAACAAGAAAACTTTCCTGGACTGAGTCCTTTTGAACTGGATGGCATGTTTCCATCAGCAGTTTACCATTAGCTGAAGAAGTATGATTCTCGTGCTGGGGGCTATAAATTCGTTTTTAATAACATTATTATCATCAAAACAATATAGTAAAACCGAATTATAACGAGAAAACTTTCCTGGACTGGGTCCTTTTGAACCTGATGGCATGTTTCCATCAGCAGTTTACCATTAGCTGAAGAAGTATGATTCTCGTGCTGGGGGGTATAAATTCGTTATTAAATAACATTATTATCATCAAAAAAATATAATAAAACCGAATTATAACGAGAAAACTTTACTGGACTGGGTCCTTTTAAACTGGATGGTATGTTTCCATCAGCCGTTTACCATTAGCTGAAGAAGTATGATTCTCGTGCTGGGGGTTATAAGTTCGTTATTAAGTAACATTATTATCATCAAAAGAATATATTAAAAGCGAATTATAACGAGAAAACTTTCCTGGACTGGGTCCTTTTTATCTGGATGGCATGTTTGCATCAGCAGTTTACCATTAACTGAAGAAGTATGATTCTCGTGCTGGGGGTTATAAGTTCGTTATTAAGTAACATTATTATCATCAAAAGAATATATTAAAACCGAATTATAACGAGAAAACTTTCCTGGACTGGGTCCTTTTTAACTGGATGGCATGTTTGCATCATCAGTTTACCATTAGCTGAAGAAGTATGATTCTCGTGCTGGGGGTTATAAGTTCGTTATTAAGTAACATTATTATCATCAAAAGAATATATTAAAACGAAATTATAACGAGAAAACTTTCCTGGACTGGGTCCTTTTGAACTGGATGGCATGTTTCCATCAGCAGTTTACCATTAGCTGAAGAAGTATGATTCTCGTGCTGGGGGGTATAAATTCCTTATTAAGTAACATTATTATCATCAAAAGAATATATTAAAACCGAATTATATCGAGAAAACTTTCCTGGACTGGGTCCTTTTGAACTGGATGGCATGTTTGCATCAGCAGTTTACCATTAGCTGAAGAAGTATGATTCTCGTGCTGGGGGGTATAAATTCGTTATTAAATAACACTATTATCATCAAAAGAATATAGTAAAACCGAATTATAACGAGAAAACTTTCCTGGACTGGGTCCTTTTGAACTGGATGGCATGTGTCCATCAGCAGTTTACCATTAGCTGAAGAAGTATGATTCTCGTGCTGGGGGGTATAAATTCGTTATTAAATAACACTATTATCATCAAAAGGATATACTAAAACCGAATTATAACGAGAAAACTTTCCTGGACTGGGTCCTTTTGAACTGGATGGCATGTTTCCATCAGCAGTTTACCATTAGCTGAAGAAGTATGATTCTCGTGGTGGGGGGTATAAATTCGTTATTAAATAACACTATTATCATCAAAAGAATATAGTAAAACCGAATTATAACGAGAAAACTTTCCTGGACTGGGTCCTTTTGAACTGGATGGCATGTTTCCATCAGCAGTTTACCATTAGCTGAAGAAGTATGATTCTCGTGCTGGGGGGTATAAATTCGTTATTAAATAACACTATTATCATCAAAAGAATATAGTAAAACCGAATTATAACGAGAAAACTTTCCTGGACTGGGTCCTTTTGAACTGGATGGGATGTTTCCATCAGCAGTTTACCATTAGCTGAAGAAGTATGATTCTCGTGCTGGGGGGTATAAATTCGTTATTAAATAACACTATTATCATCAAAAGGATATAGTAAAACCGAATTATAACGAGAAAACTTTCCTGGACTGGGTCCTTTTGAACTGGATGGCATGTTTCCATCAGCAGTTTACCATTAGCTGAAGAAGTAAGATTCTCATGCTGGGGGTATAAATTCCTTATTAAGTAACATTATTATCATCAAAAGAATATATTAAAACCGAATTATAACGAGAAAACTTTCCTGGACTGGGTCCTTTTGAACTGGATGGCATGTTTGCATCAGCAGTTTACCATTAGCTGAAGTTTACCATTAGCTGAAGAAGTATGATTCTCGTGCTGGGGGGTATAAATTCGTTATTAAATAACACTATTATCATCAAAAGGATATAGTAAAACCGAATTATAACGAGAAAACTTTCCTGGACTGGGTCCTTTTGAACTGGATGGCATGTTTCCATCAGCAGTTTACCATTAGCTGAAGAAGTATGATTCTCATGCTGGGGGGTATAAATTCGTTATTAAGTAACATTATTATCATCAAAAGAATATATTAAAACCGAATTATAACGAGAAAACCTCCCTGGACTGGGTCCTTTTGAACTGGATGGCATGTTTGCATCAGCAGTTTACCATTAGCTGAAGAAGTATGATTCTCATGCTGGGGGGTATAAATTCCTTATTAAGTAACATTATTATCATCAAAAGAATATATTAAAACCGAATTATATCGAGAAAACTTTCCTGGACTGGGTCCTTTTGAACTGGATGGCGTGTCTCCATCAGCAGTTTCCCATTAGCTGAAGAAGTATGATTCTTGTGCTGGGGGGTAAAAATTCCTTAATATATTGATATTGTATGACTTGATTTGATTTTTCTTTGACAAATGTAATAAATTTTTATAACAATATTTTAAACATCTACAAAACTATAGTAGGAAAAAAATGCAGTATAATGTTGCTATATAATAATGTTAAATAATTAATTAGGGAAAATTTGTATTTGTTGCTAACTTGTGGTAAATTAAACTAAGTAAGTAAAGATAATTTTTTAAAAAGTTCAAGAGAAAACAACAATAAATCGATAATTTTATTAAATTATCAACAGAAAAAAAATAATTTCATTATATTTGAACCAGATCATAGCAATGAATATAAATAACTTTCACTATCTGTCAGTTTGTGCAATAGTTGGGTTTTACGAGTAAACTTACTATAATGAATACAGAATACGAAATACGAACATATATAGAATTATATTTCATTCTTTTGTGATCCAACTGCCTGTTGATGTCTCTGAATCTAGAGGCTATATAGAGCCCCTTAGAAGACATTTAATGAAATAATAATATATGAACAGTCAAATAAATACTTTATTCGATAAATCAATTAATAAATTATTAATTATTCTAGACTATAGGGATGCAAAGAAGCTTTAAAAAAAGAATGATGACAATAAATCAACGGTTAAAAGTCTATATGTCGGTCTCAGTTACTAACTGAGATACTTACTTACTAATAATAACTACATTTTCCATCTGACTCTTGTCTATACATAATATTTTACATGTAAGTTAAGAGGGTCAGGTAAGACGGATCGAAAAGTAGTGTACACACTGTAAGTTTTACCTGCGGTTTTAGATCAGTTTTTGGTAAAGACCATAGAAGAAGCATTGTTTTAATCCATTGCAGCATAGTGTTTAGTGAAGTCGAAAAGAAAAAACATACAATTTTACTAAAAATTGTATATTTACGGTTTAACTTTCATTTGTAAACTCAAAATAAGCTATCGTTTGGTAATAATCAATGTAAACAGTTTTGTAAAATTTAATTATTTGTGAATCTATGCAGAAATATTAGATTTTTAAATTCGCTTGATACGTTTTGACTGACAGGTAAAAACCTTACGTGTAGACGGGCCTTTATATTTATAATAGGGTAATACTCTTAAAACTAGTTTCTTTATTCCAATAACTTTTTACTTTGAAGAAGAACTTTAAGACTCTTTCTGATTCGTCCTTGCATTATGTTGAATAGAAAATTAATTTATTTGACTCGAACATTATGAATCACAAAATATACAAGAGTGCCTATGACATTGAAAGAAAAAAAAAAACAAGTTTTCGCCACATATTTAACTCACCTAAAACTAACACAGTGCAAACGAAAACATTAAACAAACCCACTGCTTTCATTGTAGCGAATTATCAAGTTAACAATAGTTTTTCACAAGTTTCTACAGTCATTTTATCGCGGGAAATTCCGTATTTTCTCGGACGACGTTTCGCTATCACACTAATTTCGTCTTCCTCAGGCGAATTGCGATCGAAAACTGGACTCTCGAGTACAAATGAAGAATGGGCAGGGTCCCCTCGAAGCGGGTTCTTTCAGTGTTGAATAGAAAGCGTTATTTTTGCGATCGATAGTTATAGCACTGACTATACGTAATTTTTACAGTTAATTTTGTAAAATACATTCATAGAAAAAAATTATATGAAGTTATGATTATACAAGAGTGAATTTTTTTTCAATCTGACAACTAGTTATGAAAAGTGCCAATAACTGGGGTCCTCAGTGGACAAATTCACGCTTAATTACTCCTAACTGTGTCACGGATAAAGAAATATCTTGCTCTAATATACAGTACTAACGTGTACCCGCGATTTCGTTCGCGTTTTCATGTAAAAAACAAAATAAATTATGCCTGTCCAAGCGTTTTCCCGAAAGACTAACCGTTTTTTAAATAACAAATAGTACTGTAATATTTGAGAAGCGTTTTCACCCTCTTGGAATTTGAGATTCGAGAAAGCCCTTCTTATCGACCCTCTACACCCCACAGTCAATCCGTTTGTCAAAAAACCACCTTTAAATGTCAAGCAATTTAAGCAGAATCGTGATTACTCAATGGTCATATTTTATAAAACACCCTGTATAATTTTTTAAAAAATCTTAAAATATGTAAAACAACAAAATAAAATATACGTGTTTAAGAGTTTTTCCGAAAAACTCACCGGTTTTTAATTAAAAAATATTCTAATATTTGAGGGGTGGTTTCACCCCTTAGAATTCAAGTTTCTAAAAATCCCTTCTTATCGAACCTCTACACCCTAAAGTCAATCCGTTTTCCAAAAATCAGCTTTTTACGTCAAACGCTTTAAGCAGGATCGTGATTAATCAATGACCAGATTTTTCGAAACACCCTGTATACATTTTTAAAAATTCTTAAAATATGTAAAAAAGCAAAATAAAATATACGTGTTTAAGTGTTTTTTCGGCAACTTAACCGTTTTATAATAAAAAATATTGTAATATCTGAGGGGTGGTTTCACCCCCTTGGAACTGGAATTTTGAAAAATCCCTTCTTATCGAACCTCTACACCCTAGAATCGACCTGTATGCTAAAATTGAGCATCTTACGTTGAGTGGTTTGAGCAGGATCATGATTAATCAGTGAGTCAGTCAGAGATTTTATATATCAGTATAGATTTCCCTGAATCGTGTTTACAAGAGGAAAACTTTTTATTATTAACTTTATACAGGGTGTCCCAGAATTAAGTGCAGGTATTTTAACTGGTAGTATAATTCGACCTCAGAAATACGCCTATGAGGTATTTTTTGCGAAAAAAAAAATTTGAAAATTTGGAATTTTTTGAGAAAAAATTTTGGAATTTTTTTTTAGTTTTAAGTTAAAAAACATAATTTCTTGATAATATGGCAACATAGGTAGTAGCTTAAATTTACATAAAAGAAAATCCAGAAAAGATCAAGTGGTTCTCAAAATTTTAGCAAAAATGTATTATTTCTCTAAATTTTCAAAGTAAAATAACTCGGTTATTTTGGACTAATTTGAAAAACGGTAGAGAAAAAATGTTTCTTTTGACCACATCTACCACCCCCTTAAAATACACTTATTTCTGGGACACCCTGTATGAGAAAAATGCCTTCTATACAAAAGTTTTTAATTGTTCTAAAATTATTATTAGTCCCATTTATGCACTTATTGCATTATTTTGACTAAAGCCACAGCAAACATTAGGGGAGTACAATGGACTCTGACATCGCATCTGACGGATCTTGATTATGTTGATAATATCTGTCTTACAACGCAATCCTTCAAAGACATGGAAGTGATGCTCAGACGTCTAAAAAGAGAAGCAGACAAAGTAGGATTAAGCATAAACATCGACAAAACAAAGTCAATGCGCATTAACACAAACAACAACACTCCATTCAATGTAGGAATCAAACATATCGAGAATGTAACAGAGTTTACTTACCTGGGAAGTATTGTAACAGCAAACGGTTGCGCAGACGCGGATATTGTCAGCAATATTTTACTAAGTGACACTGTTTTCAAGCACAAACAAAATATCATTATTCCACGCATTTATTTATTTTCTTACCAAACAAATTATTTTTGTTTAAAAATGGTAGAATTTTAAAAGGCATTATTTATTACCGCCTAAATTGGCGAAATGACCTATGTGCGGCGCAGCGAGCCTTTGGCCAACTAAAATCAGTTTGGACCTCCCGTCAACTCTTCATACAAACAAAATTAAGAATATTCAATTCCAACGTCATACCAGTTTTATTATATGGCTGCGAGACATGGAGAGTGACAAAAATATCCATCAACCGTCCACAGGTGTTTATCAATCGTTGCTTGCGGAAAATACCTAAAATCTTTTGGCTAGACACTATACGTAACACCGGCCTGCTTCATCTTACAAACCAACAAGAAGTAGGCATTGAAATCCGCAAAAGAAAATGGGGTTGGATAGGTCACACTTTGCGGAAACCTGATAGTAATATAGCGAGATCAGCGTTGGAGTGGAATCCCCAAGGAAAAAGAAAGCAAGGACGACCTGCTCAAACATGGAGACGTTCCATACTGGATGAGCTTCAACAAGTAGGGTCAACGTGGAAGGAAGCTAAAACAACTGCCAAAAACAGACCCCGATGGAGAGCTTTCACTGAAGCCCTTTGCTTCGCCTAGGAGATATAGGATCCTATATACAGGGTGTTTCAAAACAAATACAAAAAACTTCAGGGGGTGATTCCTTGTTCAAAATAAAGGGTAGTTTGCTTCATAAACGTTGGGTCAAAAGTCAACCATTAGGGAGATATTGCGGTACAAAGATGGCGGAAAAATAATGTTTTTATTTTTTATCTTGAAAACGAAAAGAGATAGACTAATAAAATTTTATGGAAGCATTACTGTTATGAAAACACACTTTCTGGTAATTTTTTCACTTTTTTAAAATGAGTGGAAGGGGTTGAAATAAACTACCCCTATCATTCTTGTTAACGAAATTTAAAGAAAAATCTTATCAAATACATGCAAAAAAATTAATTTAAATTAATTTTTTTTAATAGTTTAGTTTGTTTAGAAACTTTTTTATCTCTTGTATTTTTTTGATAAAACTCACCGATTTGAAATTAAAAAATAAAATGTAAAGCATTACATGTCAGGACAAAAAACATTTTCTGAAAATCTAGTCGGCCGCTGTTACTTTTTAGGATGTTCCTAATATTATTTTATTTGACATTACTCTACTGCAATACATTATTATCTAGATGATTATTATTATCGTTATTATCACTAGATTCTTAATCTAAAAATGTTTTTTGATCTGACATGTAATGCTTTACATTTTATTTTTTAATTTCCAATCGGTGAGTTTTATCAAAAAAACACAAGAGGTAAAAAAGTTTCTAAACAAATTAAACTATCCAAATTAAAGCATTTGCATGTGTTTGATAAGATTTTTCTTTAAATTTCGTTAACAAGAATGATAGGGGTAGTTTATTTCAACCCCTTCCACTCATTTTAAAAAAGTAAAAAAATTACCTGAAAGTGTGTTTTCATAACAGTAATGCTTCCATAAAATTTCATTAGTCTATCTCTTTTCGTTTTCAAGATAAAAAATAAATACGTTATTTTTCCGCCATTTTTGTACCGCGATATCTCCCTAATGGTTGACTTTTGACCCAACGTTTATAAAGCAAACTACCCTTTATTTTGAACAAGGAATCACCCCCTAAAGTTTTTCGCATTTGTTTTGAAACACCCTGTATATATGCACTTATTGAAGGCTCACCCAGTATATTATAGAGTATAAAAACGAAATGATATTGCCATAGAAATGTGTGTTAATTTTTAGGATTATGTTTTAGGGATTTTCTGGAAAAATTCGACTATATTCTATATTTTCATGTTTTTTTATTTTTTCTCTTAAACGGTATGGAAATTTGGATAAGTATAAACCGTATTAATCATTTTAGAACAAGCAAAAACCGTTGTGAAAAATGCATTTTTCTCAAAAAAAGTTAATAATAACAAAGTTTTTCCTTTTTTAAAGACGCGATCCGGAGATGTACTCTGTATACAGGGTCCGGCAATAGTGCGTCGGGCATCTGTAGCTACTAGAATAAAAACCTTGGAAATTTTCCTTTAAGTGAAAACCTAAGATATTTACTAGGATGTATTTCAGGAAAATAATTACCTTCTATAGGGTGGCTCAAAAAAGTGTGAGTTGATCAGGATATTTTTTTAAACGGAACACCCTGTATATTATTGCATTTTTGGCTTTCTTTTAGATCACTTTACATAATCCTAAGATATGAATAAATATATTTTGATAGTTTCAGAGGTATTAATAAATAATTAAAAAAATACATATTTTTCAGCTTTCCTTAAAAGAAATATTAAAAATACAAGGGCTGTCCTGAAATCAAAACTATATTATGTATTTACATTAGATGGTCTGTATTTACTTTGTTATAAATATTGTAATTGTAAATCATACAGACGTTCAAAATTCTACGCTAAACTTTCCAAAATATAAAATAATTTTTGTTAGTTTTTTTAAATGGAACATCCTGTATATTATTTTTTCAATAGATGAAGAATTAAAAAAGGAACATTTTTTGTGTTTAAAGTATTTCAAAATTTTTGACGGTTTCGCGGATTTTCGTAGTTTTTTTTATCAAAGCCATCCAATGATTTTTCTCTCATATTTTACCGTTGAAAGAACCATATGAAATAATACTGCGTGTATCTGTGAAACCATTAAAATTTTTGAAATACTTTAAATACAAAAAATGTTAATTTTTCAACTCTTCATCTAATAAAAAAATAATATACAGGGTATTTTATTTAAAAAAGCAAAGAAATTTTAATTAATATTTTAGAAAGTTTGGCGTAGAATTTTCAACACCCTGTATGATTTAAGATTACGATATTTATAGCAAAGTAAGTATAGACCATCTAAATTAAATATTCTGTTATAGTTTTGTTTTCAGGAGAGTTCTTGTATTTTTAATATTTTTTTTTAAGAAAGACTGAAAAATAAATATTTTTTTTATTTATTTATTAATATCTCTGAAACTACCGAAATATATTTACTCATATCTTAGGATTATGTAAAGTGATCGGAAAAGAAGCCAAAAATGCAAAAATATACAGGGTGTTCCATTTTAAAATAAATCATTCAGATCCACTCACACTTTTTTGAGCCACCCTACATAGAAGTTAAAATATTTTCCTGAAATACATCCTCGTACATACTTTATACTTTATGTCTGCATCTACACAAAATTCTCAAGTTTTTTATTCTAGGAGCTACAGATGCCCGACGCACTATTGCCGGACCCTGTATTATATCAAGGTATTTAAATACTTGATAACAAATTACAATAATTTATAACAATGATGTTTAGTGCTACCTACAGCAAATTCAAAAAAAGTAATGGTATTTAAAAAAATTACAAAAAAATTGTTTAAAAAGTTTTAACATCCTGTATGTGCAAAACTATGCATTTCCGTATCTATCTTTTTTTCATATCTTGAAAAATCCGTGCATTTTTATAGAACACCCTGTACAGGGTGGCTCGAATTCGACACTCATCATTGGGATTTCGGA
Source organism: Sitophilus oryzae (assembly GCF_002938485.1). Taxonomy (NCBI): domain Eukaryota; kingdom Metazoa; phylum Arthropoda; class Insecta; order Coleoptera; family Curculionidae; genus Sitophilus; species Sitophilus oryzae. The sequence goes on along the minus strand of NW_022145777.1, from coordinate 1,058,171 downwards.
AACCGTAAGAGATACAGGATCGGTTAAATCAAAGATATTTAAACTCGTTTTAATTTTTTTTTTCTCCGTTTCCTTTCACTCCGTTTCCGTTTTTTTTCGTCGAGTTTAAATATCTTTGGGTTAAATGAAGGTAAAGTTGCGCAATTTGATGCTCAATAAAATGTCGTATTGTATTTTTTTTTTTTTGCATAAAATATTCTAGTGATAAAATTTTCTGTACGAAACGTCGGCAAATATCAAAGTGACTATATATAGATTTTAAGAGTGATGAAGGGATTTAATTAAATTGAAAAAAATCAGGTCCGTATTTAAAAATTAAGTTGATGATGGTCGCCATCAGAAGCCGAAACGTCAGAGTCAATATTTAATGACCCAGAGTTATAGAGCAGGAAAAGTGGTCATGAAAATGTGTTTTCATTTTAAGATATCTTAACAAATAAAGCCAGGAAAAATAGAAAACAAAATTGAAAATTCCGTTTTTTCGAATATATTCGGCATTTTTCAAAATGCAATACGGCATTATATTGAGTATCAAAATTGCACAACTTTGCCTCCATTTAACCGATCCTGTATCTCGTACGGTTTCCGAAATCCCAATGATGAGAGTCGAATTCGAGCCACCCTGTACAGGGTGGCTCATAAAACACCCTTTTCTTTAGGAGATAGACAAAAACTAATATCGGTGTCTGGAGCTCAATTTTTGTCAAAACATTATGGTGAAAACCGCATATCGATATATGTTACCGTTTCGAGTTACGGGGTGTTTTTCAAAAATATGCATTTTTAACAAATCGTTGTAACTTTTTTGCTATGGAAAATTTTGTATTTTTATGAAAACATTTCCAAAGCACCTTTTTATGTAGAATTTAATGGTTTAAGTATATTTTTTTTAAAATTAATAATTTAAGAATTATCAACAGAAAATTTGATTTTTTATATGGGACACCCCGTATATTTTTATTTTATTGAAAAGAATTTAAAATTACCTTTCCAAAAATATAAAAAACTTGATATTTTGCTCGATTCCTCTTCGAGATATAGAGTATATAAAAATTCGCCCGCTTTAAATAAGTAGGCTTTGAACGGCACCGGCTGTAATGCAAAAAAATTCTAGCTGTGAGCATCAACTAAAACGAAAATAATATTTGCTATGAGAGATGCAGAATTTTATAACAATTTAAAATATATTTAACCAACATCAACACATTTAAACTATATCTAATAACAATAAAAATAAATAGCAAACCAAGACATGAGATTTTGCTACAGGTGTTCGACATATCGACCGTCTTCTGTTATGGACAGACGGGGCAGTTTTTGAATATTTCTCGCGGAATTCATTAACTCAGTGGGGGTGAAAGATACCCTCTTATAACTGCTAAGTATTTTTAATTCTTGTCTAGATTATAGGGTAGAATAAGGAACCTTTATTCTTCCGCAAATATATCCATAGGATTAGATCCATGGGCACTAAGTCAGGCGGCCTCGACGGCCAACGGCTGGGATCTTGGTTAGCTATCCGACTATTCTTGAAATTGGCTGCAAAAATTTGCTGATAACTTCAGCGTTCAGAGGCGGTGCGTCGTCTTGCTGGAAAAATATGTTTTCGAGTTCCATTATAAGAGCATATCATCAATAAGGAGTCCAAAGCCTACTAGTTAAAAGTGGCGAACTTTTAAAAATTCTGTATTTTCGATTATAACAAAATATCAAGTGTGCTATATTTTTGGAAAGGTAATTTTAAATTCTTTTCAGTTAATTAAAAATATAGCGGGTATCCCAAATAAAAAATTAATTTTTCTGTTGATAACTCTTAAATAATTAACTTTAAAAAAATTATACTTAAACCATTAAATTCTACGTAAAAAGGTGCTTTGGAAATGTTTTCATAGAAATACAAAATTATCCAAAGCAAAAAAGTTACAGCGATTTGTTAAAAATGCACATTTCTGAAAAACACCCCGTAACTCCGAAACGGTAACAGATATTGATGTGCGGTTTTCACCATCATATTTTTGATGAAAATTGAGCTCCAGATACCGATATTAGTTTTCGTCTATCTCCTATAGAAAAGCGTGTTTCCATTAAAAAGCGTCGAATTTGACCCACCCTGTACAGACCTATTTTTCTGTACAAAAATGTCGTTTTTTTCATTCAATATTTACATTCATTGTTAACAGAGACCACCACGAAGTCAAAAGGACACAAAAATGCGTCTTAAGGGATCTATACCTTCCTTGCGAAAACTTCCAAAAGTAACTTCGTCTCTTGACAACGGTTTTTACCTGACCAGGATCGAATATTTTCTGCTTGTACCTACCTGTCTAGAAAATTATTGTAATCTCGGCCAAGGGGGCTCTGAAGTGATTAAGTTAATGTAGTAACGTCTATTAAATGTAGGGATACCTACACACAGGCACACATTCTTTCCCACAGTTTTTGACCAGTTTTTTTCTTCAATGAGAAATTATTTTCTCAAATTTGGGAGCCCATGTATTATGGGTATAGGGAGAGAGCTTAAAAATTCAGTCGTATTGTATAAAATTGTTATGTAAATATATTTTAGTTTCTTACTTTTACCAGGATTTAAACCACAAAATAGAGTATACAATCATAATTTGACATAACCGGATTGTTTTAAGTTGTTCTGACATTTAGAGTCAAAGGCTACTACTTAAAATTATGCGTGAAGAAATCCTTAAAATTAAACCCTAAATAACTTGAAAACAGGTTACTTTAACTATAGGAACTTGATATATGAAAAAAAGAAATAAAATTGGAACTGGTTTTTATCTGAAAATAATAAGTTATGAAAATTTGTTGATTAATTAATTCGCTACAACAAATGACATATTATGAATCTTTCGAAATTTTGTTTTTGAAATAAATATCCTTGTTTTTAGATACAGAGTGTTTGCAGCATGTTTGTACCGATCACTAACTTAGACAAAAGTTATAAGAATTTTCTTTGGCATACAATTTTTAGTTCTAAAAATGTTTAATATTTGAAGTGTTTGATACCGAAATTCATAAAATCGAGATAATATATCTCTGTTAAATTAAGAAAGTTTCTGTCAACTTTGGTTGCTCCCAAAAGTGACGCAACATTATTGAAAATCTCTTTAACGTCTTTCGAGTGTATTAAAAGTCTTCGATCTGGATATTTTAGTTCTCTAGAAACTTTCTAATGCAAGCTTATATAGCCATGCTAGGACGCACCCTGTATATGAATTCATTCCAACTCAGCTGTATAGTTTTTTAAAGTTTGAGTTAAAACTAATATTTCTTTTGTATAAGAATTACGTATAATATAACTGTATAAAAAGTGGAAAATATGCGTGTCTATTATTTTTTACGTCACCAAAAAATATTTAAAAAAAACAGAAAAATATATTAAAAAATTATGTATTATATTGACAGTGTGATTATAACTCAAGTAGTTGTTTTTAAAATCATATAAAAGTTAAAAAAGAAACTTCAAAGAATTGCTCAAAATAAAAAAAAACAGTAAAATAATTGGAAAAACTCTCTCTTAACATGGTAAAAATCTCTCTATTTCTTGATTTAAATAAAAGCTGTTTATAGTTTTATGTATTTGCAATTTCAAGCTGTATTTTTATTATGAGCTGCAAAATAATTCAAATTGGCGATATAAGGTGTATATTTGGTTGCCTACAGTTTTTTAGAATATTAATTTCAGCAGATATTTCAGTCTGAATAAAAATTTCAGTTAATGTACCTTTTCTTTGATTACAGTACAATAACACCAATAATTTGTATACATATGGGTCTGATATGGGATACAAATACAGTTAGATTTAATGGTATTCGGTTTATTTTTGTGTAACTAATAGATCTTTTGTATGTTTTACCCTTGTCTTGTGTATAATATAATCTATAAACAAGGATTTTACTGTTGATTCTATGTAATAACATAATATACCAGCCTATTTAATACACTAAACTACCCTATAATCGAAAAAAAAAGCGGCCTCCAGTTGGCTTGGAAATGACGATGCTTCATTTCACAGCCATTGTCATTTTTTTCGACCAAGTTGTATAAAAAATGATTTTTTATTATGAAGACTCTGAAATAAGTTAAAAACAAAAACTTTCAGTGACATAAATTTTTAAATTAGCATAGAAACCTCTATTTCAATTGTGTATTACCTTTTTTTTGATGTTGCTTCTTTCCTTTATGTAGCAACTTTGTTGGCAATGGAAATAGATAATTATTATTAAACAGGTATTTGCACAAAATGAAATTTCTTCCTATATATTTTCAAGCAAAAAAAATACTAAAGATATTACAAATTAAACTCAACTGTTCTTTTTTATAAACATTTTATTTTAAACAGACTTATAAATCTACGTGGATTTCTTGGCTGCTGGCTTGCCTTCACGGAATCCATTACGGAAACGTCTACGTACGATTTTCAGGTGACGGAGACGGCCAGTTCCAGTGGTCTTCCTCCTTTTAGCCTTGATCGACCAGTTGTCTATAAAGAAAACACAAAAATAAGCACTATTTTTTGATAAAATTATTCAAAAATGTAGATAAGACAAAGTAGTTTTTGCTCTTCTATAAATTCTTAACGATAATAATTACTGTGAAATGACTTTGCCAAATTCCGTCCGAAAATATGTTAGACGTAGCCGTAGCCACTACTTGAAAAGAACGCGTTATGTGTTATCGGTAAATTATGGGTGGAGGCGCCCCACGTCTCGGAACGTCGCTAAACGCTTGCCGTCAGTTGCAATGTAGCATTTACAGTGCTGTGAAGCCAAATCTGTTTTTATAGCATATTTTGTGTGTTTCAAACTTCTACGTGGCTGCAATAGCTAACCACGTTATATTGAGGTAGGTATTATGCAGAAGTTCGTTATAATATTGAGGGTGATGAAGCATATTTTACGTAATTATGCTTTTAAATGGGGTGGCTTTGGTCTATCAATAAGAATAAGGAAGAGGGCAAAGACACCCCATAAAGCAACTAACTTTGCCCATCCAGTTTTTACTTTTTTATATATATATATTGTATATAATAAACAAAAAGCGTATTATTGTTGTGTTGTCCTTATTACCACTTATAGCATAGACCATGCGCATTTGAGAAAATACAACAATTTTTGAAATAAACACGATTTAAAGTTCAGAATTGGGCAAAGTCACCCCACTTCACGGTACTTGTTAACACAAAAAGCAGCATCAACTGCTAATTTTCAAAGTTATAGTGATCAGTCAACATGAGAAAACCTTTTGTTTATTAAATAATATAGTTCAGAAACTTCTATATTACAACCACAACATAAAAACTAACGTTATACAAAAGAGTCAAGAATCTGTATCATTAGACATCTTGTTCAAATTGTCTGGTTCGAAGAATAAGTATTTTTAAGGTGTAAAAAAAGAATTGACTTACAGGAACGCATTTTAGCTGATGGGTATCCACACTGGGCACATTGTGACTTCTGGATGTGGTAGGAAGACCTTCCACACCTTCTGCAAAGTGTGTGGGTCTTGTTACGGCGTTTACCAAAACTTGATGTACCTTTAGTCTAAAATAAAAACAATTCTCGTTAAAATTGTATTAGTTTATTTGCTTACCTTGATATTTTGATCAATAGAACTTCTATAAACACTTATTTCTTTGTGTATAACAAGGTATTAAAGTTTTTTACTAAAATACTGGAAGCTTCCTCAAAAGTTTTAAGGTTATCAACAAAGTTTCTCTATTTATATATCCGAATATAACAAAATATCACTTGAAATATAAAATGCACACTTTAGTTTACAAACTCCAGTTTAAATTAATATATTTTTTAAAAAGATGGATTAAATATTTAAAGAATTTTACTGAAAATTTCGTAAACCTACCATTTTTTATTTTGGTACACTAAAAAGAGAATTAGATTCCTGTTTTATCGGCTTCGTGCTGTCAGATTTTGGGACATTTGAACTATTTTTACTGACATAAATTAGAGACCTCTATCTATAAATTTGAATAATTCGCTTGAAGGTTTCACTACTAAACAACAGACGGCAGCAAATTATTTTCATAAACTTTTTCTTTATATTTTAAAATAAAGTAAATAAATAGTTCTTAATAATATTGAGAATATTTCCTTAAATTTAATTTAATATTGAAAGTGTTACTAACAAGAGAAAACATATTTTTAACAGCTATTACAAATTATTATTTAGATCGTAATTTTGTTTAAAAAAATAAATGATCTAAAGAAAAAAAGCTGTTAAAACTTAACGGTGGTATAATCTTACTATCTGTATGCATAGAATTTATAGAAATTCTTGTTCAAATAAAATTTAACTAGAAAAATTAACTGTGTTGGTGTACACTTTTTGCTTGGGTAGGCAACCAAACATACTGCATCTAGCTTTCCCATCGAGCGCGTTCTTCAAAATCGACAGAGTTCGAAAAACGCGCAATTTCTAGACGTAAACCAATAAATAACGGCCGAAAAAAATAAATAAATAAAATTCGAACGCTGCCTACTGACAGTTACGAGTTGGAGAGCATTGTAATATGTTCGAAAATGTTTTGGGATCAACTGAAAATTCTAAAAATAAATGGGCAGCTCATTCCGACACATAAACACGGATCGCCGCATAGTTTGCCCGAGATGAACTCACTTAAGTCACAGAATTATGCGAATCTTTGATTTCGAGAGTGCCTTGCAGATTGTCAACTATTTTTTAGTGAAAAAACGTCAAAAATGAACGTTTTAAGCTTAGTGACGATGTTTTTATCGAAACAACATGACAAACTTACGAGAAATACTTGAAACTCGAAAGTGAGTCACGGAAACTCTATTTTTAAAGTGAATTTAAGTGATTTTACAAGCGTATTGTGAACCCGTGTGATAGACTTGTTGGAGTTACCTACTTTAAAACGCTCTTTAACACACATGCCCGTGTGATTGATGTGAGTAACAGATGTATGTCATACTTCGAATGTTTTCTTACAATTTATAAAAATAAGTGGCTTGAAATCGGCTTCTTATTTAATCTATTAATAAAGATATTCGAAAAATGTTTCTACAAATGCTATTTTTATAAATTTAGTTTATTTAAAATCGATTTCACAGTAAGCTAAATCCTTTGTATTTGCGCTGATTGGTTTATGGCAATATTTTTCGAATGCTTGGTTTGTTTTCCCTTGCATGTTTCTTATAAACATCTTAAAAATAGATGATTCTTAGATAAATTGATACTTTTTCTTTAGACAAAAACTGTTTTAAAATGAAACACATATATGTAAGTCAGGAACAGTCGATCTTCAAGTTCACAAAGTTTTTTAATGTCCAAAATTATTTGTGTGAAACAACTCACATAAATATATGTGAGTTGTATACATATAAGTAATAACATAAGAGCCCTGTATACAGGGTTGTTCACCACATACGACATGGAGTATTGTAGCTAAACGATTAGATTTTTACAAATTGTAAGTTTTGGGTTCGTTGAAGGACTATTAGAGCTACAATTTAAAAATATTTGTATAAGATACAGAGTGTCCCAGATAAATAAAAATATCAAAGTTGTATTTTTTTTAAATGGATCACCCTGTATATTATTACATTTCTAGTTTCTACGATTAAAATAAAGGTAAATTTAATTAAGGTTAATTACACTTAAACCGTTTTTGAAATATTTTCATTTTTTGTGAAACTGCAGCAAAAATTTAAAGGCTTCATTTCTCCAAGGGTATCAAAGTTTTTAATACTAAATATTTACTGAAGTTTATTTATTGATCAGTTATTGTGTTGCAATAATAAAAATAATACTACCTCATACAGAGTGTCTAAAAATTTATTTTAAATAATTTCTAGTTATAAACGTTAATAACTTGTTTAATTTAAATAGGACGCCCTGTATATTTTAGGAGAATCAGATGCACAATTTAATTGTCTATCAAACTGTATTATACCATTTTTACCTATCCTTTCAAGTTTTCGTAGAAAATGCATTTTCTTGTCAATATTCCTGTCAATATTCCGTAGGTATGTTGATAAATGAGGTCTAATTTATATTAGACTTCATTTATCAACATACCTACGGAATATTGACAGGAATATTGACATTGATGTACAGTCTAGTACTATTATCGTTTTTAGCAAAACGTTAATATTACTAGCCCATTTGTATGTAAAAAGAAAACTATTTAAATCTTTATAAAAGAGTATACCATTAATTAAGTATACCACCCATTATTTCCGCCCAAATACTAATTAATAACATACTTAATTGTGTTCGTTAATAAATTATTCTAAATAAATGTGGATTTGAATCAGAAATCAATATAATAATATGTTATAAAAATGAACGTCTCTGTTGTAATAAATAAGCATTTGTCAAAAAATGAAATATCATTTTTAAGGTGTTACTTTTTACCACACTGTCTAATACACATACAAAATTCAGTTTTTTAGTATTTGGAGCAATTATTATTAACCCATGCAAACAGTCAATTAATGTAGTTTGGATACAGGAATCATATTAATTGGTCCTCTTTAACAAATCATTAAACAGATTTTTAATTTTTTTAATGAAATAAACGAACTATATCGACAATATTAGTATCTGTACTCTGATTAGTAAAATTTGGTACATCTTTAAAAATAGTCTAAAATGTCAGTATTCCATGGGTATATTGATAAATGAGTTCAAAATTACAATAAAATGCATTTTCTACGGAAACTTAAAGAGATAGGTAAAAAATGGTATAATACAATTTGATAGACAATTATATTGTGCATCTGATTCTCGTAAAATATACATGGTGTTCCATTTAAATTAAACAAGTTATTGTAGTTTAAAGCTAGTAATTATTTAAAATAAATTTTTAAACACTCTGTATAAGGTAGTATAATTTTTATTATTGCAACACAAAATTCAGTAAATAGAAATACTTCAGTACAATATTTGGTTTAAAAAACTTAAATAGGCTAAGCGAAATGAAGCATTAAAATTAGCTGTAATTTTGACAAACACCTAAATATTTCAAAAAGGTAAGTTTAAAGTGTGATAAACCTTAAATCAGAATCTTTATTTAACCTAGAAACTAAATAATATACAGGGTGTTCCATTTAAAAAAAATACGAACTTGATATTTTTTTTATTTGGGACACTCTTGTATCTAAGTAAAAAATATTTTTGAATTGCTAGCCCTAATAGTCCTCAACGAACCCAAAACAATTTGAAAAATCCGATCGTTTAGCTACAATAACTCCGTGTCCTATGTGGTGAAAACAAACCCTCGCTAGAATATACAAGAGAAAGAAATTGTCCATTTTTATTACCCAGTTTTTTACTGAAAAGTTACAAGCATCTTTAAGCCCCGTTTGGACATAACGGTTTACCTGACGTTTTAAGCTTGATTTCATGCATCCGTTATAAGTTGATACGATGGTCCGACATTAATTTCATTGGTTGAATTTAAAGACTTCGATTGATTGGAAAATTACGCAGTTTTAAATTATTGCATTTCTTCAGTCCTCGTCTATCTATGTTATTGATTTCGCTATTGTAATTGCTGGTGCTCTTTTTTATATTTTCATTTCCATAAAGATTTCCGGCCAAGGTCATATCAGAGTACGTAGATCGCCGAGTAGCGACAGAAACCGTCGGCTCTTTGGATGGAATCCAAATTTCTTTCCCTTTTATCGTTTGACAGATAGACTACGTATTTAACCGCTCAACTTATGAAGTGGTCCCATAAACATGGTATACACTGCTCACAATTTAAAGTGGAATTAATTGAGTAAAGTTTTATACATATCTTTTTGTTTTGTTTTATCCTTATTTCAACGGAGTGTATAAAATATCTTACTGCTAATAAATAATTAAAAAACTATTTTTTGTTTGTTTTGGTTTTATTACTTTTAATGTAATCTAAAGATATTTTGATAAAATGACAACAGTGGCAACTTCGCTTCTTCATATGATAGATAACCTACTTATTTCGCGCAGCCGCAAAGAAAGGTAATTGAAAACGGACTGTCGCTACTCGTCGGTTTAGGTACTCTGCTTATAGTCTACTTCGCTTACTTATAGTCTGCGTTTCAGCAACGTTTTAGAGAGAGAGAGAATTGCAGAAAGTTATTCTTTAATATACCCTTTACATGTTCTCCCGAACAGAATGGACCGTCTCACTGCCTCTTCACCAAGTGGTGCATCATATTTGTGGTTCAACATCTTTTACCACTGCGCATCACAAATTCGCGCTCTATTTCAAGAACTAAGGATGCTAGGACAAACATACATGTGTAGCATTATTGCCCATAATGAGCAATAACTCGTAAATCAATTCATAAACGAGAAACCTATCCATATTTGCAAAATGATCCCCCTAAAATAGGTGGGACAATTTGACAAACACCTTTCATAGATAGACAAAACTAATATCGGTGTTCGGATCTCAATTTTTGTCAAAAAAAAAAAAAAAAAAAAAATATCGATATCTGTTACCGATATCTGTTTCGGAGTTACGGGTGTTTTTCAAAAATATGCATTTTAACAACAATTGTAACTTTCATGGAAAATTCCAAAGCAACTACTCTTGCAACTCTGAATGTCGAAGTACACCTTTAATAGCTAATAATTTAAGAATTATCAGAAAATTTGATTTTATATAATCTGCAACTTTCAATTTATTGAAAAGGATTTGCACCACTTTCCAAAATATAACACACTTGATACTTTGCTCGATTCCTGAGATATATAAGTAGGCTTTGAACGGCACCGGCTAATGCAAAAATTTACGTATTTACCACTAAAACTATACCAATACTTGCCATGAGAGATGCAGAATTTTTATAACAATTTTAAAATATACTTACCAACATCAACATCACATTTTAAACTATATCTAATAGCAATAAACATGTACTACAAAACCAAATATCAATAGAGGATTTGCTACAGGTGTCTGACATCAACCTTATATATGTTATGACAGACGGGGCAGTTTTGAACATTTCTGGCGAAATTCATTAACTTATAGGTGAAAGATACCCTTCATAACTGCTGGCATTTTTAATTTTGTCTAGATTATACGAAGAATAAGGAACCCATTCGCAACATATCCACATAGGATTAGATCCATGGGCTCCAAGTCAGGCGGCCTCGACAGGCCAACCTATTGGGATCTGGGTTACTATCCAATTATTCTTGAAATTAACTGCAAAAATTACTGATAACTTCAGCGTTCAGAGGCGGTGCGTCGTCTTGCTGGGAAAATATGTTTTCTAGTTCCATTAAGGGTATATAATCAATAAGGGGTCTAAAGCCTACTAATTAAAAGTGTATTAACTTTTAAAATTCTGTATTTCGAAGGGATTACAACAAAATATCAACAAGTGTGCTATTTTTGGAAAAGGTAATTTTAAATTTTCAGTTAATTAAATATATAGAGGGTGTCCCAAATAAAATCAATTTTTCTTGTTAAACCATTAAATTCTACGTAAAAGGTGTTTTGAAATGTTTTCATGTAAAATGTACAAAATTTTCCATGTAACAAAAATTACAGCGATTTGTTAAAATGCACATTTTGAAAACACCCGTAACCCGAAACGGTAACAGATAATCGATATGTGGTTTTCACCATCATATTTTTACATGAAAACTGTTCAGACAATCGATATTAGTTTTCGTCTATCTCCTATAGAAAAGTGTTTCCATTTAAAAGAAAAAAAAAAAAAAAACACCCTGTATACAGATGTAATATTATATAAAATATCATATTAATAAAACTACATGTGAAGATTCTTAATGCTTCTACACACTTGATACAATTCTATTACAATTAAATAAATAAAAAATGCTGTCTGACTGAAAGTTTATTTATTACAAGAAACATTTAAAGGAACAAACATGCATGATACACTACTAGAATTTCAATTTAAAAACAATATAAAATGGATATTAACTCTTATAATGGATAAGTGTTAAAATACGACCGGACCATAGCAAAATAAACAACACTAAAAATACCCTATGTAGGTTTTCAAAATCGCAAATAGCTTATTTTTCCAATCTCAAGCTATATTGAACTATTTTAATATATAATTTTTTATATAACCATGTTTAGTTTTGTTGTTTAAAATAAAAATCAGAGAAATTGAGAAATTAAAGCATTAGATAATTTTGCACTTTTATTACAAAAAAAATCTTTAAAAAAAAAAACATTTTTTATTTTAATTTAATAAAAGCTAATATCTTTCTTCTCTCTTTTCATCACTCACTTTTATTAAGTAGGTAGCTAATAATACCACAGCTTTTTCAGTGCACCAGCTGGTCTATCACCTGTGGTTATGATATTATGTTATTAATTTGGAAATATATTTCATAAAATTCCCCCATAAAATAAAATATATTTTAGTGTAAAAGAAGATATATAAGAAATATAAGAGTTTCTTTGCCCTTGAATTTCTATATGAGCAGTTCAAGGCACAAACTCATATATTTCTATTATATTAATTTTTATATTAACAATTTGTTTTAAGAACTGAAACAAGGTAGACACAAGATGATGTTCACTGGGAGTTCAGTAAACAAACAGAGGAAAAGCTCTAGTGGGGACAAAAGAAATGGCGAAAGGAGAAGATACAATGGAAAAAACACTCGGTATAGTGATTTGGGTGATAATTCAGGTACTAAAGTAAGTTTCCTCTTCATATAAAATATATTATGTTTTTTCTATTCTTTTCTTTTCTAATCTTTCTTTTTGGAAAAGACTCAAGTCATTAAAAAGATTTAAGTCTTTTTATAAAAAACTTAATAGTTATTAATCATTAATAGTTATTTTTTATACAAGACCGAAAAGATTAATTCTTTTTAATTTTATTGTCGTGTATAAAAAAAATATTTTTTTGCATACCGAGTTACATTTTAAAAAAATATTCAGAAATTATTATTTCAAGGAATTTATTACGAAAAAAAAATATTGTGCTGGGTTGGCGTTGGTTTCTATGTAATTTGACAAATAAATAAAGCTGTCTCATTAGTTGTCAGTTTTGAGTCAATATTTTTTATTTCACTTTCGTGTCGATTGCTGATTGAATTGGAGCCAGAAATGGCTCAAAACGAGATAAGTAAATTACCAACAGATATTCAGGCTGAGGCGACAAACGCCATATCCAAACTACTTCCATTTAAACCCAGAATAATTTATGAAAAGGAATACAAAAATTCGTTCTCGAAAAAAAAATCATTATAATTCATACAGACCATTGAAAACAAATCCAATCAAGCTATTCAGTTGAATTAATCCATATGTTGCACGTAAAAATGTGTACTATAAGAAATATCTAGCCCAGATTTATTTTATTATGGTACTATAAACAAACATCAACAATCGTACGTAGTAACATTATATTAGTCCTCAAATGAATGTTAATTATATTAAATATCATTATAAAATTTTACAATCATGTTTATTTAGGATTAAGAATTCATTTCCATACTAATCATAAAACACTTAGATAAGCTCTCATCTAAACTCCCAACAAAATCAGCATAACATCTTAATTCCTTTAGTAAAAGATTTGAATGTTTTAACAGTGTGTTTTTTAAAAAAAATATATAGATTCATGGTAAACCTAGAGTACCCAGGCACCATAATATGGTACAAAAAATGAGCCAGTCTGATGGGATGGTTTCCTATAGTCTTGGAGGTTCATCAACCAGTCCATTGATACCAAATCCTTTCGAAGTTGAAAGGGACAGGCCTGAGAATGATTTTTCGAAGATTTTCGGAAGGGAGATCAACAGAAGAAGAGGTGCTGTCAAACATCAAAGGTAAGGATATACAGTGTGACCAAGAAAAGTGACCAATTGGATTAAATGAATTTTATTCCAATATAGAAGGTGTCCCAGAAATAAGTGCAAATATTTTAATATTTTCTTTTGAAAATTCGGAATTTTTGAAATTTTTTTGGAATTTTTTTAGTTTTTATTTAAAACAAAATAATTTCTTGATAATATGGCAACATACGCTTACGTAGTAGATTAAATTTACAAGAAAGAAAATCCAGAAAAAGATCCAGTGGTTCTCAAAATTTTAGCGAAAAATCATTTTTTTTTAGAAATTTTTCAAAGTAAAATAACTCCGTTATTTTGGACTTATTTGAAAAAACGATTAAGAGAAAATATGTTTCTTTTTCGAGATCTACCACCCCTTAAAATACTTGCACTTATTTCTGGGACACCCTGTATAACGTCTCATTATTCGTCGTATACAAGTTTTCTTAAAGGAAATAAATATGTACATCAAAAGGATACAAATAAATTTTCTAACAAAAATCAAATTAATATTTATTTCTCCACATATGGGGTGAGCCTTAAATAATGGCACATATATTTTAGGACGTTATACTTCAATCCCGGAAACACGTCTGTGATATTTTGCTTCGCCAATAAATATGAAAATTTTAAATTTTTCAAATTTTGTTTTTTTTTTTTAATTTTCAATTTCTTTTTTTTTGTTATTCTTTTTAATTTTCAGTTAACCCTTTATAGGGCAGTACTAATTATTTTCTAGTTTGATCAAATAGACTTCAAAAATATATAAACTAGCACAAAGGGAGCATATCTTCTTAATAACATTTGTCAAAAAGTTAACAAATAAGGGAGTGGGAGGGTGGTGGTCGATTTTTCAACCAGAGACTGTTAAAGAAAATAGATAATATATAATGATCTAATATATATAATGTACAAACTGTATACCGGGTGTTGCATCGTCGGACGGGACATAGGAAATCCCATGCAAATTTTAATGGGGTCAATTATTGACTTCCCTAATTATTTTAGAGAATAATTCTATTTAAGTTTATTAAGAAGAGCACTAAAACCCGCATTCAAAAGAATAACTTTTTTAAATATTTCTCCTGTCGTATGGCCCTGTATTTACTTATGAGCACCAGTCAAGGTAAAAGATAACTGTCAAATGAAGTTGTCATTTCAGAAATTTATCTTAATTTAGTAATACAATTAATATATTATTTTTATTAATACTTGTTATACTAGTTCTTTAAAAAACGGCAAAGAGAAAATATATTATTACTTTTATCGATATCTACCAGCCGTAAAAATGCACTTACTTAAGACTCACCCGGTATAATCCAAGCCTCGATCCAAGCAATATTTATATTACTCCTTTTTTATTTAAATCCGTTTATTGCATTATTAAAAATGAATTAAAGAACTAATCTATAGTTATAAAAAACCACACTATTCTTTCAATTTCTAATAAAATTCTTTATGTAGATTTTTCTACGAAATCAATGTAAAAGAAAAGGTAATTTATTGGAGATTACGCAATACTTTACGATATAAAACTGATTTTTATTACTGAGTTAACAACATAAATAAATTAAATTTATTTATTTATAAAAATTTTAAAGACTGTTTTGTCTGTTGAATTGTGATTTTAACCTTGCTATGCAAAGATCACAGATTTAAACAGTTTGCACAAAATATATAGATATTCTTACAAAAATAGTTTATTTGACTAATACTTGTTAGTATAAAATTATATCTAATTTTTCAAAAGTAGAAAGAAGTAAAATTATATGTTTTTTTCAGAGACGTTCTTTATAGCAATAAACGTTTCGTAGTGAAGCGATTAAAGAAACTCATGCTTTTTCATCAAATGTGACTTATAACACATTAATCAAGCTAATTTAGATCCCTACATTACCGGATTTATTTAGTTCGGGTTAGAATGTGCTTGATCAATCCTAAAAAATATATATTTTGCCTGTTCTGGAAGCTCGAAGTACAGCCTGAGACGAAAAAAAAAAACGATAGCGCACTGATATTTTTCTGATAATTTAAAATAATTTTTTTTTGAAAATTCAAATAAATTTAGTTTTTTCAAGTCAGAAAAGTATTAATTTTTGCCACGGGATTGACAATGTAAAAACGTCATTTTAACGCTTAGGTATTAAAGTAAAGCACTTTTACGCCTAAGTATACGAAAATATATATTATCAAACTGACATAAAGTTTCAAATTCATGGAGTGTAACCATAGTTTCTCGATATATAGTTACTTACAAGGTATTACTCTTTAATTTTTTTATATTATATGAAATCTTTAAAATTGTTTAAAAAATTATTTGTTACGTTTGAAAAATATAGCATGTTCTATTCAGAGTAAAAATTACTTTTTGTGCCTTGTTTGTGATGTCAAACGTACAGTCTGACTACAAAAAGTATCATTTTTACTCGTAATAAAACAATATACTATTTTTTCGTCAGTATTGAAACCAGTCAAATATCAAATTCACTTAGAATTAACTAATTATATATCTTTTTTGCATTTTTTCTTTTACTTACAAAATAATTAGGATACGTCAATTTGACTTTATGAGGTGTTTCAGTAGCGTATTTGATATTTTGGTTATTAAATAATTATTATAACTTATCTCTTTTTCTTAAAATACTACGTATACTTCGTTCGCGTCGAATTAATCATTTGTAATGGTGATGATAAAGCAAAGCAAAAATTTCCATTAACATACAAACTGGATAAAATTTTCTTACATTTATGTCAGCATGAGAAAAACAATCGAGAAACCCCTCCTTATCGAACCTCTACACCCCACAGTCAATCCGTTTGCCAAAAATCAGCTTTAAACGTCAAGCAGTTTAAGCAGAATCGTGATTACTCAATGGTCATATTTTATGAAACACCCTGTACAAATTTTTAAAAAATCTTAAAATATGTGAAACAACAAAATAAAATATACGTTTTTAAATAAAAAAATATTCTAATATTTGTGGGTTGGTTTCACCCCCTTAGAATTCGAGTTTCGAAAAATTCCTTCTTATCGAACCTAACTCTACACCCTAAAGTCAATTCGTATTCCAAAAATCAGCTTTTTACGTCAAGCGCTTTAAGCAGGATCGTGATTAATCAATGACCAGATTTTTCGAAACACCGTGTATACATTTTTAAAAAATCTTAAAATATGTAAAAAAACAGAATAAAAATATTACGTGTTTCAGCGTTTTTTCGGAAACTTGACCGTTTTTTAAATAAAAAATATTGTAATATTTGAGGGGTGGTTTCACCCCCTTGGAACTGGAATTTCGAAAAATCCCTTCTTATCGAACCTCTACACCCTAGAATCAAGCTGTATGCCAAAACTCAGCTTCTTACGTTGAGTGGTTTGAGCAGGATCGTGATTAATCAGTATGTCAGTCACTTAAGGATTTTAGCAGGATATAGTATAGATATTTTTAACGTTAATACATATATTGGAAATCTTCATGACAGGCAATTTGTGATGCTATATGTTTAATATTCGTTTCATTTTTGTCCATGGCTGTACATAAAGCTTCATTAATTGAGAAATTACTCTAAGAAACGGTGACCAATTTAAGTTTAAAGTTTTTAGCGTACACAAAACTTATTCTAAAGAATCTGCAAGTTCGTTATAGTGAATTATGTACAAAACTAAGCCCAAATATATTCAAAAGTACAGTTGCGTTGTTATTTAAAGTGTGGAATATATTTTTAAATACCAAAATGATTTTGTTTACAGGGTGCATTCGGTGAAAGGCCACAAGTTCGTGGCTAAATTCTTCAGGCAACCAACCTTTTGTGCTTTTTGCAAGGATTTCTTGTGGGGATTTGGAAAACAGGGCTACCAGTGTCAGAGTAAGTAGCTTTTGATAGAATTTATGATAAATAATAAAGTCTGTATACTTTTTTGTGAATTTTGAATTTTGAAAGAATTTGAAGAAAAAAAAATAAAAATTTTGAAAGAATTTGTGAATAGTTCATTTCTGGAAAAAAAATCGAGGTATTTTGATTTTTTTCCATACAGGGCGAGTCTTAAATAAGTGCAAATAATTTTAGGTTGGTATATTTCGACCAGGAACGCGTCTATGATGTTTTTTTTCACAAAAAAAAGAGATGCATGCAAAAGTCGTGTATTTTCTTTTAAATTTTCCTGTATATTTTAGAAAACTTGTTAGAACTGCCTGGTTCATCGTAAATTTTCAAGGGTATAGTTTCTGAATCTCTGATATTGCCACGGTTGTTCTATAGTTACGGCACTAAAAGGGATGCAAAAATACAGAAAAAATCAGGTGGTGGCTCTCTATTAGGCGGTTTAGAATTTAGAATAAGTGGGAGGGGGGTTAATCTTTGCGACCTTAGAGATCTATTGTGTCCCCCTTTCTTGAGTTACAACTCATGATACAGTCCCAGGACTTCCTACGGAGATCCGTGTCCTTCACAGTCGAGGAGCTACGACCCAGGCCGGGTAGACGAAACGGTAGCTTGTGTCGCCTGTTGGGTTTAGAGGTAGGAGGTAGGCTCCCGACCCTTGGAGGAGGTGGTAACTTGTATGCCACTTGCGGAGGATGGTCTCACGCAAGTGTCAGCCACCTCTCCTGTAGTTCTCTTTGGGTTTGGCCCCTTGGAACTTTCATTGTTACTGTTCCCAGTGTTGCTAGGGGGTTTCCCCACAGCTTCACCGGTGATGATTTTATTACTATTATTACCAGATCTCATAGTGTTCCGATGAGTCGCTAGGGACAGTCGGTCCACTTCTATAGAGCCCCGCATGTAGAAGTAATGGGTAAAATACAATGGGGTGCCCCCCGATGCCCCAAGGTTGAGACTGTCCGTAGCCCCGCCCGGTATCGTTTGTCTTGGTGCAATTCCCTGGCCACGACACTACAGTCAGGGACAAGACGATGAGTGAGATGTTTCTTAGACCAAGCCAAGTGCTAGGGGGGATTCCCCCCAGCACCTGACCAGGAGCTTCCCCACCAACGACAAGGTCTTGCATCTCCTAGGGGAAGATTAGGCGGTTATTTTAGACTTATTTGTAAGAAGAGAGAAAAAATATTTGCACTTATTTAAGACTCACCCCGTATAAAAAATAAACGATTACTCGGAAAAGAAATTTTGAAGAAAAAAAAAATTTTGCGATTTCATTTTTATTTTTTCTTGTTACTCAAATTCAGAAGATATAACAATACAAATTTCACATTCCTTGTTACTTGTTCTGCTCTACAACACAACTCTATTAAATTGAAACATCGAATGTATCCCGTAATATACAGGGTGTAAACAGGGTTTTTATATCTGTAGAATTATCAACTGTAGTTCTGAACACTAATTTTTACAGCTTGTGTTAGATGTCCATAATTATAATTTAATAAAACATT
Source organism: Sitophilus oryzae (assembly GCF_002938485.1). Taxonomy (NCBI): domain Eukaryota; kingdom Metazoa; phylum Arthropoda; class Insecta; order Coleoptera; family Curculionidae; genus Sitophilus; species Sitophilus oryzae. The sequence continues at coordinate 1,038,962 of NW_022145777.1, read as the reverse complement.
TTTAATCACTAATTGATTGAAAAAAAGTATACCATTAATAATGCAAATTATATTTTATCCTCTCATAGTATAATATGTCTATTTAATTTGTTATGCAACGAGCACTTTGTTTACTAATTTGTTTCGCCGAACTGCTTGAATCCATTTTTGCTTTTGATCAAATCGGTGTGGGAAACCATGAAGCTCTAAAGTGTTGTTGCGGGAGATTTGAATATCCGGGAAAGTTGAGTTATTGAATGTTTTTGCACCCAACAACGCCCTAATTACGCTCTCCTTTACGCGTTAAAATTTTTTCGGCAATTTTATTAATATTTGAAATTGTCACAACACAACACGACGCCTAGTTCGAATTCTTTTTCACTTATTTTTTACTGGCCGAAACAGCGTTGCATCGCACAAACCTCGTACCTGAGTATTATATAGTTTCAATAACTCCACTAGAAAAAAACTAAAATACTTAAATATTATGATAAAGCCACGATTTCAATATTATTGTAATGCGATCAACATGAACTGTAACCGGGATGGCGTGAAATACATACTGAAAATTTGTGATTTCTGTCTTATACAGCGCTTATTAAACGCTTGTTTTTTTTCTAAACAACATTATTATCATGAGAGATCCCTTACACCTTTACACACCTATAATTTTTTTATTTTTTAGGTTGTCAGACAGCTGTGCACAAAAAATGCCACGACAAGCTTCTGAGCAAGTGTTCTGGTTCAGGAATAAATTCAGAAAGTACTATTGTAAGTATCTGAGTAGGTACTACAACAATTTAAAAATTGATTTTAATGTAGTAACAACATTAACAGAAATGAAGTTTTTAAATAATACAATAATTCTAAGAAAAAAATCACTTGAATTTTTTTCGTTAAAAGCTAAAACATTTTTTTTAAATATAAGTAATTTTATGTTTCCTGTGGTCTGAAGTGTTTATAGTCCAGTCATGTTTATGCTAACGCCTATATGTGCAAAATTCCATTCAAAAAACTGGATGAAAAATAGTTCGGTTACTTTTATAAACATTTATACCGGTTTGTTTATGTTTGGATTGGGACTGTGGATTGATATTTGGCCCAGTTTAATTTTTTTTAGTTAGATTTGTGGCCAGACGAAATGAAGTAGGGGGGAACATTAACTTAAAAACATTTTAGCTGACCATACCAACAGGTATGGTAGGCTATTCAGATCGGCAAAAAAAAAGTTTTTTTTTAATTTCACTCAAAATGAGTTATTTGGATCATAAATGATCTAAATACAAAATATTTTCATGGTGTCTGTCTGTTTGTCTGTCTGTCCGTCTGTCTGTAACACGATAAGTCAAAAACCGCTAAACCGATTTTAACCAAATTTGGCACAAAAATACTGTGGCACCCGAGAATCTGGCCATTAGTTTTTCGTGGGGTGGGGGGTTGGTAAGGGGTATGGGTGGGGGTTAAAAATTTTAAAAAATCATAACTTCAAAATTATAGTAGCTAGCGAAACGCGATTTTCAATTTAAGATTAGGAATAATATTTGCAACAAAATTTGTAATAACATCAAAATCACTCAAAGTCGCAGTTTTTGAGATAAAAAAAATTGCAAAAATTCATTTACTTTGAAACTAAAAGAACTGCCTACCAACTTTTTATTAACATATTTTAATATGGGCGGCTATACGTGCCTCCCGGCGCCATTTTTTTTTCATATTTTGTGATTTTCAAACAAACAAAAAATTAACTAGGTATTTAAAACCAAATCACGCAGTATATTTTTCCTTTTCATGTTCAATTTCATAACGTAAAACATTTTATTTAGGTGTCTTCAAGAAAAAACGAGAAATATAGAAAACTTTTTACGGAGTTGCTTTCAAAAACTGGTCAGTTTAGAAGTCACTTTTATACAATAAAAGTACTTTTTATTCCTTTTATTTTGGTTGTGTTATTCTTTATTACTAAAAAGTTACGTGCTGTTAGGGACAAAGAGTGAGTTTCTCAGTTAAAATGTCGAATAAATCAAAAACAAGAAATGGCCGCCAGGAAATTTATTTATAGCTACTGTTTGACCAGCGGATCTGAAGCTACGGAAGGAATGCGAGAAAAAAAAATCGATATTGCCACGTTTATCTATAAAATTGCAAAATTGCCAGAGATGAACTATAAATGTAATATATTTTTATTATATATAATGTGTTTAGCATATATTCTGACGTATATTACTAAGGAATTTTAACGTAGTTCATATTGTTCGATATGTTTTATTTAATAACATATTTCTTTCATTCTGTATAATCTGCTTATTATGAAAGTTGAGATTTCTCAACGATATAATTGGCAAACCGGCATCGCCGCGCATGGCCGCCTATTCATCGAACATGATTGGCGAAGTACGTCACAGAATTTGTTACCACGCGGTTGCCATGGCTTTTACGCCTTTCCTATTCGCTTGCTTTATCCCCAACTTCACGGTCTCTTCTGAAAAGAGTAGGAATATTGAATACTATTGAAATATCCAGTGGCGGTGTCATTTTTTTGATCATTATTACTTTATTTAATTATTTTATACCGGTTATCCTAAACTTTATTCCTATATTTATCGTATATTTGATAGTTAGGTTGTGTTTTATTGTTTTGTTATCTTGTTATAATGTTTTTCGTTCGTAGTTTTTAATTACTAATATCAAGTTTGATCGTATATTTGTGTTTTAAAATGAATAAATTTGTTAAGGGTAAGAGGCTACATAGTCAGACAAGAGAAATAATAGGTAATTTATATAGGTAAGTTAATAATAACGTGGATGAAATCTCATTTGATTTATTTCCTTGTGTTCATAATAGGGTTTGCGATGAAGAAGCTACAGAGAGTTCGCTTAAGTTGCCGCTTAAACGTAAACTTGAGCGGATATTTCTTTATACCAGAGTTAGCGTATCGGCTATAAAAAACTTCACACAGAAGATAAAAAGAAGGCTGAAAACTAACCCCGATAAAATGATATCCAGCTCTGGAAAGAAACGACCACGTGAGACTGCTGTCGAAAAGCTCTACGACTTTTTCGAAGTGGTCAGGAATTTGATAAATAGATTTTATCTCGAATTCAAACGCGTCCCCACAAATTAAGCTTTTGCAAAAATTGCCGGAATAATCGAATTTTCCTTTTGCAGGGAAACGCTTAGGGGGTTATTAAAATCAAATGAATTTTTTTGGCGTAAATGTCAAAATAACAGATAAATATTAATGGAGCGGCCCATTATATTGCAGAGAGAGATATAAATATATACGCGAAATTTGAAAATATAGCCAAGGAGCGATACCATATCTGGTGTAAGAAGCAATATTGGATCTACTGGTGAGTAAAATTACGTTTTGTTTGCGCTTCCAAAGTTAACTATTTTCAAGATTTTTTTTTTGCTGGAAAGAGTTATATCTAAAATTATGTATTTTAGAAAAAATATATAGTTAGTACAGATATATAAATAAATATACCTCAAGACTCAGTCTTGATCATCCGCTGATGGCAGACATGGTTAGCGAAACGTGCGTCCAGTGTAAAATTAAAAGTGTTTTGGTGTATTGTACTGATTTCGTGTTTTATTTTGCTGTGTAACACCAAAGGTTCCAACCCCCAGCTGTAATTATTTCTTCTATTATATTAACAACACAATAATAAAATGATTCAAAATATTTAAGGGAGCTTTAATAAAAGCTTTTAGTGTTTATCTGTTAACTCAACAGTAACGATTCAAATAGCATAAAGTTTTTTGAAAAAATTATTAATCTGAGTATTATATTTATGATACACATTATTTTCATATAACACCGTACGCCCATGCCTATTTTATGAATGAAATTGGGCGTGTTTTGTTTACAACTGCGTTCCCCTGCCGATACCCCGTAGCTACAGATCCGTTGGTCACACTATACATTCGTGGTTTTTGGGGTAAAACTGGGTAAAACGAAAAGGTTTGCGGTATTTATATGTTTAAATTTGGACAGAAAAGTTGTTTTTACGTATTAAAAGTCTAAAGAATAGAAATAACAAGGTGTATAAAGTTTCATGAGGGTTTCGTGTGTCTCTAATACGTCTAAAAATAATAATTATATAATGGAAAATAAATTTCTTGCAGTTTTTAGGTATATAATAAAATTATATAAGAGTTTCTTGCCTTGAACTGCTAATATAGAAATTAATTCCACGCCGTGTTCGACATAATGTGGATCAACCTGCTCTCAGTACCGATTTGGTTTAGTTTGGGGCCCTACCCCATCATCAGGTGAGCTTGGGTATTTCCACAATATGTCGAGCACAGCGTAGAGTATATAAACACGACTTGTCGTACCTATAGTTGTGCCTCGGACAACTATCGTTAGTAAATAAAGAAATGTATTTTCCATTATATAATTTGGGCTAGCCGAAAAAAGCCTTTATTTACTATCGATAGTTGTGCCTCGGTGGTACGAAAGTACTACCATTGCACGCAGGCCGCTATCTCGCGATGCGGGACTTAATATCTTACCGCTACTTTACGACAAGTCGTGTTTATATACTCTACGCTGTGCTCGACATATTGTGGAAGTACCCAAGCTCACCTGATGATGGGGTAGGGCCCCGAAACCGGTAGTGAGAGCAGGTTGATCCACATTATGTCGAACACAGCGTGGAATTAATTTCTATATTAGCAGTTCAAGGCAAGAAACTCCTATATAAAAATAATAATTTATATATCAAACGTTCTGTATTGTACCATTCATAACATTTTATTTTAATATATCAGGTATCCCCAAAAAGGAGTTTTTTATACAGCATATACCCAACACAAAGAAGTTAAGATTAGTTACAAAATTGTACTTTAAAGAGTCCATTTCAGTAGTACGAAAAAGTAGCAAAATAAGCGTTCGGCATTTAACGTTTTATGTAAAACTGGCCAGGTATTTTTACACAAACGAAGAAGGAAATTAAAGATAAAGGATTATACTATATCCGTATTGAAACACATTTTTAGACAACTTCTTTATTTTTAAGATTTTGATGGTCGAACATCAACAAAATATTCCTTATGTTTGGACTAAATTTTCTCGAAAATAAAGACATAATTTAAAATTCCGTTACAATACGGAAATAGATTGAAGTTTTGTGATTACAGTGATATATAATTTATATGGTTTTGTAACAAATTGCCCGCTATTTTATGGCAAATTCTGGAGCTCTGCAAACCTTAACCAAGTCTTAATCAAAGCATGTGTGTTTGAAATTTTAGGTTAACACGACACGATCGGGCTAATCCTTAGGCAGGTTTCTGAAATATAGGTAATATATATTTCCTTCGGCCTCACACCCGCTTTATCTGACCCCTGAGAGCGACCCGAACAGTACAGCGTAATAAACTCTTATGATATAAATTATGATATAAAGCACGCTTGATCAAAATGCATTTTTTTACCTTGTTTATCAAATTATGTATAGATTATATTATATTTTGAGAAAGCTCATAACCAGGCAAATATAACAAAAAAAAAATATATACAGGGTGTCCCATTAAAAAAACAAAAGTTTGGGTGTTTGTGGCCCAAGTAGCATTTTCACGACTTGCGACCACATGTTTACTAAACACAACGTTGGATTAGTTACAAAAAATAGTTAGCTCCCTACCTTCGGTATTAAAATAAATTTAAACGTTTTTATAACGTTGTGCCGACGTTGGACTAGTACTACAACAAAGTAGAAGCTTCTGCGACGTCGAATAAACGTTGTCTTCTAACCTTTTTTGCTTAAGTGATCTTTAGGTGATTCGGACAACGTAGTTACAACGTTGGACAATATATAGTTTTCCGACGTCAGTTTCAGGACCTATTCCAACGTTATGCAAATGTCGTTTGTTTTACTAATTCCAACGTTGTTTAGATTTCCTTATTCTTACGTTGGTAGGACGTCGAGTCACTACCTTTTTGCAACTGTATTGAACCATAACCTTAAATCTTAAATTTTCACTTCATTGTTCTGTTCAGTCAGACAGTTCAGTGCTGCTTTTTGTTTTTATAAAAAACTTAATTAAAATGGGACATAAGAAAGGTACATATAAAACTAAATTTACATATACATCGACATATATTACCGATAACTTATCCACTCCCTCGTTTATTTAGATTATAGAGTGCGGCACAAGCTAGACTCTAGGATGACTAAATTAGGCAATCTTGCGACGAGTATACTACCTGTTAAGGCCGAACTGCGACTTTATTAGTCCAGTATGCGACTACTCGAACTATCCATCTTAATCTCCAAAACAACAAAGTGAAAGCCGCCATGTTGTTAAATAAGAAAATGTTTCGTTCCTAAAAGAGCAATTCCTGCTTTTTGAATACATTAACTTGAAATATTTGATCCTAAAAAACACGCGGAAACAATTTTTTCGACTGCGAATAAATTATTCTCATTTTACTAAAAAAAAAAATTCAAGAAAATTTTTAAAACTTCTTTAATTTTAAGGCCCATTAGTATTTTTCAAAGTAGAAACAATACATTTATCAATAAAGTTGTTTGCGTTTAACTTTTTGCCTTGGGTAACGAGTTACAGAGTCGGTTAAAGTATATCAATAATTCTGATCTTCAAACATCCTCCACACTTAAATACTTTTGTTTTGTTTTCCTTCACTGCCATCTGACATATGTCTCTAACTAAATCATAAAAATAATATTTTTACTATAATTATCCCAATTTAGGATAAAACGCGACTTAGACGCCATATTAGTTTTGTATTTCTGTGAATTAGGATTTTAAACAACGTTGCAGTTTGTACTAAATTAGGCTTCTAGCCAACGTCGGTATCCAACGTTGTTTCGACCCAAAAATTATTCTCCAAACTAATGCAGACTAGGGTTGGCACGAGGTTGTGCCGACGTTGCGCCCCGACGCGACGTTTGGTCGCGTGACACAACGTTGTCCCGACGTCCAAATGCTGCTTGGGGGTCTGGGTCAGTTTTTGTTGTATATTCCTGTAAAACACACGAAACAAGAAACTATGGGACACACTGCATACTGTACATTGAATATGATGTTTCAACAACGATAATAAATAAATATCTGATGTTTATGTTTCAGTACTTAAGGGAAAGATTCAAAGTAGACGTACCCCACAGATTCAAGATACACAATTACATGTCGCCGACATTTTGTGATCATTGTGGATCATTGTTATATGGATTATACAGGCAAGGATTAAAATGTGAAGGTAAGGTTTTTATTTTTATTAAATTAATATTAAAAAAATATATTTTATTAAAATTTATATTGTTAATGTGTGTAATATTAAAATCATTAGTATCAAATGCATATAATAATATTACATTATTAATTTAATTTTTTCTTGGCTTTAGGTCAGGTAAACAATGAGAAAAACGGTTTTTTTATATTATAAATTTCATTGACGTTTCGATCTGGTAGGGTCTTTATTCAAAATTTATTCCTTGGAAGTAGATTTCGGCGCATTGTTTTAGTTTTTATTTTAATTTTTATTGTTTTCTTTTTACAATTTTATCATTTTCATACTTAGCGAAGAAAATAATCCAATATCCAACATTGGCATCAACACACACATAACATAAACATATCGATACAGTCGTCACAATTTTTGTAAAGAGACATACACATTGAAATGAAATCAGTGTTGTAAAATCCATTTCAATGTGTATGTCTCTTTACAAAAATTGTGACGACTGTATCGATATGTTTATGTTATGTGTGTGTTGATGCCAATGTTGGATATTGGATTATTTTCTTCGCTAAGAATGAAAATGATAAAATTGTAAAAAGAAAACGATAAAAATTAAAATAAAAACTAAAACAATGCCCCGAAATCTATTTTCAAGGAATAAATTTTGATAACGACCCTACCAGGTCGAAACGTCAATGAAATTTATAATATAAAAAAAACCGTTTTTCTCATTGTTTACCTGACCTAAAGCCAAGAAAAAATTAAATAAAATATATATTGAGAGGTCAAAGAAAAGAATAAAAAAAAACAATATTACATTATATCCTTGTATACATATAAACAAGGATTATATATATTACTTTCGTTTTGTTTTTATATTATTTTCATGACATAATGGTGAATGCGCTGCAAAAATTTATTTAAAATATTATGGCGAATGAGTCAAGACTATTTGAAACTTATTGAAATAATTTTTTAATTATATTTTACACACATACATAAATTATTTGTTAGTATTCTGTATGATCAATAAAAAAAACGGCGTCAAGATGGCAAAGTCAACACTGACGCCGTTTTTTTAGTTGTATTGTATATTATACTTAGATGTAAGTTTGTAAACATTTTGCCAATATTTTTTTCTTTAGATATTTCCATTTGAATTGAAAATAACGCATATTTGACGTCTTTGCATTTAATAAACATTCTCTATAATAATTTAGAACATATGTATTATTACGTATGTACCGTATGATCGCAAAAAAAACCGGCGTCCAGTTGGCTTGGAAATTACGACCAATAACAGTCCCCATATAATTATAAAATAAAAATGACATTATCTAATAACTGATTTTTAATTTGAATTACTTAATTACAAGGACTTCTAAATATTTTTCCACTAAAACAGCAAACTAAAACCATTTTTTTCCATAGCAACTGTTAAAATTATCTTATGTCTATCAAAAATAGTACTTTAACCGCAAGGGTAAATTAAATGATACTTTAAAAGCGAAGATAGGTTAAAAACTTTATTTCTTCTCGTACGTATTTTAATTGCTTCCATTTTTGAAAATTTTTGTATTCCTTTTCATAAGTTATTCGGGATTTAAATGGAAGTAGTTTGGATATGGCGTTTGTCGCCTCAGCCTGAATATCTGTTGGTAATTTACTTATTTCGTTTTGAGCCAAACCATAGACAAACAAATAAAAAGAGACTGACAAATCTCATGGTAAAGAGTGGGACCGCGTTCCCGTAGCGCAACTCAGAATAACAATTTTGAAACCAATTAGCAGGACCATGGCAGGACGTACGTCCTTATTGCTATCTTTCTTTATTATGTGTGCTTTATATGAAAAAGAAAGAGATAGGTATAAAACGTATCGTAAGACATTATCGCACATTCTGGCTGGCGGAAAATTTAAATTAGCCTTTATTAGTAGAATTCTTTCATTCTGAAACTGAAAATTTTCACTTAAACTGTTTAAGTGAAAATTTGCAGTTTCTTTCAGAACGAAAGAATACTACTATTATAAGGGAAATTATAAAAAAAGCAAAAATTGTACTGTTTTATAAACATATTTATTTATACATAAAAATAAATAAACTTTTTATAATATTATAACAAAAAATAACAGTGTTTCTTCCACCCACCTACCAATTTTAAAAGCAGAAGAACTGACTGTTGCAAGAAACGATCGGCCAATTTTTTTAAAGGGCTTTAAAAATCTCATTTTCGAAAAGAACTGCCTAATTGAAATAACAAAGTGAATATATCCACGCAAAGAAGACTTTACGAGAATCATGATCCTGAACCATTTTCAAGTCCAGTTTTAATCCTAAAACAAAAGTAAAATATGTATATTAATAAAGTTTTTGGTTACTATAAACTAGTTTTAAACTACCTAACCAGAAAATTAAAAAAATTAATTGTATTAATTTGTTATGTTAAGAGAGGTTCGAAATATTTTTGACACTACTACTTCTACTTTTTTCTTAATAAAATGATAAATATAACTACTTACTTTTATTTTACCGGGTGTCTTTAACATATCTATCAGAGAAAGGGGGCACCAATACATATAAAAAATAGATGATACTGGATCCTGCAGCAAATAAAATAACAAATAGTATAACCGAAAATTATAAGTAACCAAATATAAATACCTATATGGAACAAAGGAATTTGTTCCCTATCCATATTCATAAGTCAATAAAATGGAGAGTTTAGAAAAAAAGGTAAATCACCAAAAGAAAAATTAACAAACATGACGAATTGTCATGATGTTGTCATCTTGGTTGGCATGATGACGAAAACGAAAGGCGATTGTTCTAATTTCTATTTAGAAATTACGTTTTATATGGTTGCTTCTTTCTCTCTTATCTCATATTAGAATGAGATAGTGGGCCCAATAGACGCAATGCGCAGATCAACATAAATAGAACGAAATTTTGCGTTCTAGTTGCGCTACGGGAACGTTGTCCCCCTCTTTGCCATTTAATTTGCCAGTCTCTTTTTATTTGTTTGTCTATGAGCCAAACCAAACTAAAAAGACAGCTTTATTTATTTGTCAAGTTACATAGAAACCAACACCAAAGACCAACACCAACCCAGCACAATATTTTTTCTACTTGTAATAAATTCCCTGAAATAATTTCTGAATATTTTTCAAAACGTAACTCGTTTTGGAAAAAAATATTGTTTTATACACGACGATAAAATTGCATTATCGTCTCCCAAATTTAATTCACTCACTTCATTATCAAAAAATAACTATTTTTTGATTGTTAAAAATAAAGTTTAACTTTATCTGTCTTAAACAATGAGAAAATTACATTGAAATTTCAACATTCTGATGGCTAATGAAATTAAAGATAAACTACTGCCATCTTTTCCACTGTTACGGTCCATGTAACTATGAGACCCCGCAGCAGGAAACGTTCTAAAGACAATAACCAAAGATAACAATAACATTAGCATTTGCCAGAAGGCCGATCCACACTTACCTGCGACGTCACTGCGGCTAAACCGAGTGCATTTACAACAGGGCAGTTACGAACAGTGCCGTAGCGATGGGAGGGTATTAGTGATGGGCATTACCGATTCTTTTTAGTGAATCGAATCACACGATTCAACTTCTCATATTGATTCGACTATTGTAAATAACTTTTTTATCGCTTGCATTTTTTATGTGCATGATGTTTGGTTAGAAGACGATGAACTGATGAACCGCATTAACGCATAGAAACTATGAGGCATTAGAGTTTATGTTTAACCTTGTAAACATAAAAATTTAACTCAAATTATAAAATAGCTATTTATGTAACAAGTTGCGAAATGAATGTGTTTAAAGCACGGGACGCAAAATTGTCCCAACGAGGCGAAAGCCGAGTTGCACAATGCGTCGATTTTGAGATTTTCATGCTATTATTATTATTTATTTTTAAACATTTTTTAGAATGTTCTGGTAATCGGTTTCTAAGGCATTGTTAATGCATTGTTTAATGACAAAGTTCTGTCAGGTTCAAACGTCGCCGTATTTTCTACAAAGTTTTGTGAAAAAATGAGTGATAATGACGAGTCTTTGGATATTCAACAAGCTGCTGAAACTGCGCTATCCACGTTAGTGCCCGAGAAGTGGAAAAACTTATACGAGACCACCTACAACAACTTTGAAACCTGGGTCAAAGAAAAACATGTTGAGAATTTCACAGAAAAGGTATTACTAGCCTATTTCCTGCAGTTATCCACTACCTGAAAGCCGTCAACTTTGTGGAGTAAATATTCGATGCTCCGCACCATGATTTACCTGAACAGAAACGTAGATATTAGCAAATTCACAAACCTTACTGCATTTTTAAAAAGAAAAGCTTCCGGATATCAGGCAAAGAAATCAATAGTATTTACAAAACTGGAAATAGAACGCTTTATGAAAGAAGCCGATGACAAAGAATTCCTGTTAGCTAAAGTTTTCTTAATCGTTGGAGTATTTGGAGCATGTAGGAGGGAAGAAATCACGTTTTGACTGTAGATGCCATTAAAGATTGTCAGTCATTTATTGGTGTGAAGATTCCGAATACAAAAACTCATTTTCCAAGAGTGTTTACGATTACTGAGGGACTAATAGATGGTACCAATTTCTTACATGTATTTCGTAAGTACGCAAAACTTCGACCACTCAATGTAATACATCAGCCATTTTTCTTCTTCTTCTTCCTTCTTTATACTAGGCGAATCGCCTGTTTGGTTTTGTCGTCTCTACCGGTTAGACTGACAAGTTGTCGCTCCATCGTTTTCGTGGACGTCCTAAGCTTCTGCGACCTAGCGGTGATTTGTCGCGTGCAACTCTCACTATCCTTCTGTTGTCCATTCTGCTGATATGGTCGTTCCATTCTTCCTTTCTGCTGAGTACCCACTCATTTACATTTTTCCAACTTGCCGCTCTTCTTATGCTTTCATTTCTCTTCCTGTCCAGAAGCGTCTTTCCAGCTATTCTGCGTAGTACTCTCATTTCGGTTGTTTCTAGTAGTTGTTTAGTTTTCGCTGTATCAGGTCGAGTTTCTGCAGTGTATGTCATTATTGGTCGTAGCGTTGCCTTGTAAATTCTCGCTTTAGTCTCCACCTCAATGTTTTTATTTCGCCATATTGTATCATTTAGGCATCCTGCTATTCTGGTTACCTTCGTTGTCCGTTCTCGCACCTCCGCTTCTACATCACCATATCCTGAGATTTCTATGCCTAGATACTTAAACTTCATCTCTTGCTGAATAACATTGCCCTCGACTTCCAGTTTGCATCTTAGTGGTACTTTTAATGTCGTCATGCATTTAGTTTTCTGAGTCGATATTATCATAATAAGTGATTTGGCAGTGCAATTAAATCGATGTAATAAGCGCTGTAGATCGTTCTCATTTTCAGCTACCAATACGGCGTCGTCGGCATAGTATAGAATAGTAAATTCCTGGTCGCCCATACTGTATCCCTTCAGTAAACGTACATTTCCTACTACTTCGTCCATAATGATATTGAAAAGAAGAGGGCTCAGGGAGTCACCTTGTCGGATACCACAGCCTGCATTTATTGGTTTGGTCAGGACCCCGTTAATTTTAGCTTGAATTTGGTTCGCTTCATATATGTTTTGTATGGTTTTAACGAGGTTGTGTGGGATTTGCCTATTGTAAAGAAGATGTACAACGTCTCTTAGCTGCACACGGTCGAACGCTTTTTCTAAATCAATAAAACACATATACGCTGGTTTGTTATATTCGATTGATTTTTCTGTTATCTGTCTTATGACAAAAACCGCGTCTGTGCATGATCTGCCCGATCTGAAACCTTACTGTTTATCTGCTAAGCATGTTAAGTCGTTAATTTTGGTTGTTATCACTTTTGTCGTAAGTTTTAGTGTGGTGCTTAGAAGATTTATGCCTCTATAGTTTGAGGGCAGCTTCTTATCTCCTCTTTTAAACATCAAGATAGTGGTGCTGGTTCGCCATTCATCGGGTATCCTGTGTTGGTAAAGAATTTTTTGAATCAGGGATGTTAGCTGCGGTATGAGACTTTGGCCGCCATATTTAAGTAATTCGTTTGGGATATCATCTTGCCCTGGGCTCATCCTATTCTTTAGCTTTCGAAGGGATGTAATTATATCGGCTGCCTCAATCTGTACGTTGTCGTTGGTAATTATTTCGGGTGTATTTAGTTCAACCTCATCAGTGCCTTTTTGCTTGTCTCACTATAATAATGTAATATAAATTACACCTGATTTACAACGGATTAAGGCTCTATTATTTTGTTAAAACCACTGTATAATATGGTTAATACGTCGATATAAACATGATTAAGCGAAATCTCGTTGTTTGATCATTACCAGCCAATTTCGGGCCGGTTGCAACTTGCAAAGCAGAATACACTGCACTGGAAGCCCGGCTAGTTAATTTAGCATCTGTATTCCTTTGTCTAGGGCCCAAACAGTCCCTTATGTTTATTCATTTGCCTTTGAGAGTCGATAGTGTGACAACAATTAATAAATTCCATCGTTTGAATAATCTGAAAGGTGTTACATTGCGGTCAGTGAACAAAATTTATTTCAGAAATCGTATTAAATTTGAATTATTGGGTTTTTAATGTATTTCAAAAGCAAATATATATAGCAAAGTATAGACCATCTAATTACCATCTATTTTTTTTTTGAGGGGGTGGTAAAAAACCTTTTATAGGCGAGTGGTGTTCGTTCCCATCACCATCTCGAGAGAGACGATCATAGAGACGAACCCCAAACAGTGTGGAAGTCGAATTGTTACCCACGAAAAAAGTCCACCTCCGAGGAGTCAGCTCCTCCTCTTCCCTTACCCGGAACTGTCGCAAGGCATTACTTTGGGTTCATACGTGATCTTGGGGTTTATATCTTATCTATGTTATTTTTTTTATCTATATTCTATCCTATTTATTTTTAGGATACTTCCGCATTTCTTGCCTTTTCATCTTTTCCTTTCTCTATTATTATTTCTTTTATAAATGCCCGTACCTTTACCCATATTTCGCTAGTTTGGGTCATTTTCATAATCAAAGTGTCCGAAGTTAACATTCCTAAATCCGACAATAAGGCAGACCTTCCGTTTTCCCATCTTGGACAGCAGAACAACGTATGCTCGGCATCGTCGATTGCGTCGCAGTACATGCAGTTGCCATTTGGTATTTTCTTTATTCTGTGCAAGAAGTCCATGAAGACTCCATGCCCGGAAAGGAACTGCGTAATGTAATAGTCCACGTCTCCGTGTTTCCTACTTGTCCAGTCCTCCACGTTGTGTATTAACTTGCTTGTCCACCTTTCTTTGTCGGATGTATCCCACACCTCTTGCCATTTTTGATAGGTACCTCGTCGTTGCTGTTTTTTCACCTCATCGTTAATCTCTGCTTTGACATATAACTCTCGCTTTTCCTCAGCTGCTAAATCCAGCGGGATCAGCCCAGCTATAACCAACACGGCATCTGTTGATATCGTACGATACGCTGAACAGATCCTTAGGGCCATTTTTCTCTGTGTGGAAAGCAATATATTTTTCGTCCGTTGGAATTTTAGTGCCTCGACCCATACAGGAGCGCCGTATAGAATTATATTTTGCATTGATACCGCAAGAACTTTTCTTTTCTTTGAGGAGGGTCCTTTTAGGTTCGGAAGTAGTCCACATATAGCTTTGACAGTTCTGTATATATAATGTAAAGCCTCTTCGGTTTTGCGTATCATTCCTTCGGAGGTTTCAGCTGTGGTTAATACAGCCAGATCATCTGCATAGCAGATTATTTTTACCCCTTGAGGTACCCTTATTTCCATTACGTCATCGTAAAGGATGTTCCAAAGGCTAGGACCCAAAACCGATCCCTGGGGTACGCCTCCCCCAACCTCTTCTTGATGGTCTTTATCCAAGTTTACACCATCTAAAGTAAACCTAATATAGTTTTGATTTTAGTACAGTTCTAGTATTTTTAATATTTTTTTTTAAGAAAGACTGAAAAATATATATTTTTTTGTTTATTTATTAATATCTCTGAAACTAATCGAAATATATTTACTCATATCTTAGGCTTATGTAAAGTGATCTGAAAGGAAGCTAAAAATGCAATAATATAAGGGTGTTCCGTTTAAAAAAAATCATACCCCCCCCACGCCCTTTTTTGAGCCACCTTATAGAAGTTGAAATATTTTCCTGATCTACATTCTAGTACATACTTTAAGTTTGCACTTAAACAAAATTCTCAAGTTTTTTTTATTTTAGGAGCTACAGATGCCCGACGCACTTTTGCCGGACCCGGTATATAATAATAATAGCTCCCGTATATGGCGTTTAACGTCTTGGCAGTAGCAAGGTACAGCTTGCCATACTAGAGCCGTTCGGTATACAAGGGAGGTAATGTGGCTAGCACTACGCTTCAACCGCCTAAATATTACCTTAAGATTGTGAATCCCAAGTACTCAGTTAAGGCTGAGTCGACCTAGGTATCCAAACTATTTTTATTTTAATAAAAATAGTCGGCTGATGAAATGCCGGGTGTGGGATTCGAACCCACTACCTTGAGATTGGTAGGCGAGAGCCTGTATCTCTACGCCACCGGGCACCATTATTGTTGTCATACTATTGCACTAAATATCTCTGAAAACCATGTATAAAAAACAATAAATTCTTCATAAAAATTTCAATAAATCAGCGATAAATTATCAAAAAAAACATTTTTGAATATTTATGACGTTTTAACATAACATTTTAAAGAATAATGCTTGTAAAACACTGGACCGAAAATACTTTAAAATATTTTGAATTTTTAATCCATTTCCGCCGATATATACTTCCTGTTTTATTTTCCAACAAATAAAACTCAAAAATCCACGTTTTTAAATTTCATAAATAATAAATTCTGGGTCGATTTCTATTAATGGGGGATTTTTTTTTAAAAAGTCCATTCGTTATTTTAATAGCTATCAGCAGAGAAAGAGAGACAGATATTGGAGATCTATGACTGTTAAACAATTACCAAAATATAGCTTTTTCATTTTTGAAAAAAGAAAATGAAATAATTGTTAAATATTAATTCTGTTATACAGGGTTGTTCATCACATACGACACGAAGTATTGTAGCTAAATGATTAGATTTTTGCAAATTGTAAGTTTTGGGTTCGTTGAAGGATTATTAGAGCTATAATTTAAAAATATTTTTATAAGATACAGTGTTCCAAATAAATCAATATAAAAGTTGTATTTTTTTAAACGAAACACCCTGTATATTATTACATTATTAGTTTCTACGAATAAAATAAAGGTAAATTTTATATTTGATCAAGGTTTACCGCATTTTAATCTTACCGTTTTTAGAATATTTATTATTAAAATATTTTTATTATTTTTTTTTGTTTTTTTTTTGTCAAAATATAGTAATAAATTTTAATTGTTCATTTCTCTAGGTGTATTTAAGTTTTTAAAACCATATATTGTACTGAAGTATTTTTATTTACTAAATTTTGTGTTGCAATAATAAAAAGTATACTACCTTATACAGTAAATAATTACTAGCTTTAAACGGTAATAACTTGTTTAATTTAAATACAACACCCTGTATATTTTATGAGAATCATATGCACAATTTAATTGTCTATGAAATTGTATTATACAATTTTTTATCTATCTCTTCAAGTTTTCGCAGAACATGCATTTTATTAAAATTTAGACCTCATTTATCAATATACTGATGCCCATGGAATATTGACATTTTAGATTATTTTTGAAGATGTAACAATATTTTAAAGAGTACATATACTAATATTGTCGATATAGTTCGTTTATTGCATTAAAAAAAACTGTTTAAATATTTTTTGTTAAAGAGGACCAATTAATATGATTCCAGTATTCAAACTTCAAACTACATTAATTGACTGTTTGCGTTTATTAATATTAATTGTTACAAATACTAAAAAACTGAATTTTGTATGTGTTTTCGACAGTCTTTTTGAATGCTTATTTATAACAACAGAGACGTTCATTTTCATAACTTATTATTATATTGATTTCAGATTCAAATCCTCATTTATTTAGTATAATTTATTAACTAACACACTATCACTATGTATTTAATTAATTTTTGTTATTTTTATGGCTTATATATTTCGGTTAGGTGGGTTTATACGGGGGTAAATGAAAACGTTGTTTTTTGCAATAAATTTAAAACACCCTGTGGAAAAAATGGGACGGGCATTTTGAATGAAACATACTTTCCTGTAATCTTAGATGTTTTCCTAACATTTTATTTTTTTAATTATCCTTTTATCTTTATTTTTTTATGAGCTACACATTTTTAAATAGAGTACCTACTGATCTTTTTACAATATTTATTTTGTTAAAAATGGAGCTTTCAATGCCCAATGAACTTATGCGATGAACTTAAAAGAGCTGTTAGTCGTCGTCCTATTCCACCACAAACTTTACAAGAGCTATACCTTAGCCCTTGTAAAGGGTTTTCTTGATCTACCTATTGGTCAAGAAAGAATAAGTATCCTTATTCATTTGATACAACGAAGACCTCGAGCTGCTATTGCTGCGAGAGGTGAATACACGCTATTAAAATTATTATAAAGTTATTGTTTTTGCCAGTGAAAGAATCTCTAAAATCCATATTTTACTTAAAAATGTGTAGCTCATAAAAGAATAGCAATAATGGGATGATTCAAAAAATGAAATGTTAGGAATACATCTAAGATTTATTGCAAAAAACAACGTTTGGATTTACCCCGGTATAAACCCTCCTAATCGAAGAATAAAGCCATTGAAGTATTAAAAAAATAATGCCAATAAATTTATCTTCACACTGATCCTATAATCATTAAAATCGGATTACAAAACAAAAAGTTATAAATCATCAAACTTAGTCAAATTTTTAGGGTGGCGGAATATTGCGTCGGGGAGTATAATATAATGGTATTTTTTACTAATATTTTTATTATAATAAAAAATATGAAATTAGAACTAGTCTATTATGGAACCAACAAATATAGTCCGTAAAACGAATAACTTTGAATTTGACAGTTCCCGCGGGCTTTTCTAGTGTTAATTTTATTAGGTTAGCAACTTGCGGCCATGCTGACGCAATGCCGTCTCTAATAGAACAGCCTCAGAGCGAGATTTATGACGTCACGCTAGTTAGATACTACGGATTAATAAATATGTTGTAGAATACATGGAAAACATAATTATTCCTCGTATTATTGGTTTGTATTTTAAAAATGAAATAGTTTACATGAAATATACATAATATACAGTTAATAAATACAATATATATACCTATTTATAGTAATAAATACTTTGGCAAATAAACTATGAACCATACAAATGCAGCAAATGTTTTAAAATATGGCTGAAATCGTACTCCATAGTCAGTGTAGAAAGTTTTTGTGTTAAGAATAATAATTTTAAAAAATATGTGGTCATCTTTTGACAAATTTATATTAGTTTATTAATTGCAGTAAACATTATAATATATAAATAAATGTTGTGATTGCAAATAATAATACATCACTATTAGTAGATATTGAATGTTTTTTGTTAAATTTGATCGATTTTCAAACCCCAAAATTTAAAATATATTTTACATTTTACGCATTATCTTATGTACCACATTATTTGTATATTGTAAAACATTTGCTGCATCTGTATGGTTCATAGTTTATTTGCCAAAGTATTTATTACAATAAATAGGTATATATTATCTTCTTAATCTAAGTATATTATATTGTATTTATTAACTGTATATTATGTATATTTCATGTAAACTATATCATTTTTAAAATACAAACCAAAAATACGAGGAATAATTATTTTTTCCATGTATTCTACAACATATTTATTAATCCGTAGTATCTACTAGCGTGACGTCATAAATCTCGCCCGTGGCTGTTCTATTAGAGACGGCATTGGTCTAATATTTAAAAGTGTCAAAAGCTGATGACATTTTACTTTTGTCAATTATGACATTTCGTGTTGATTTTGCAAGAAGAGGAAGAACTGTCACTTGTTTTATTATTTTCCTTTTCTATTTCATGAAAGTAAAAAGAGTTACCTATCTGATTCGTTCAGGCACTCAATTTAAAGAATATCAGTAACTTTTTTGACAGAGGGATTTTATATTTGACATGTTGGTAAAAAATAACGGTCAAAATTCAAAGTTATTCATTTTATAGACTATAGCTGTAGAATATTAGAAAATAAATTGAACTGAAAATTCATCTACGTAATAAAAAATGTCCCATTTCAAAAACTAGTAACACATTTAAATTCTAATCTGAATTACCTTCTATATCAAGTAAATATTTCCTATCCTAGGATAGATAAATCGATGTACGGATGGTTTTGGATAAATAAAAAACGCAACATTTTTGATTTAAATGTTTTGATTTTTACATTGCCAACGAAAAATCACGCCGATTTTTTGATATGCCTCTCGATTGGCATCAGGCATGGATGGTTTTTATTTAATTTAGCTTATCTCGCTGACACGACAATTGTTTGTAAAAATAGCGCCATTTTTTATTTTATATTGTTTTATGTAGGGAAATTAGGATTTATTGACGTATTCAATTGTTTTAGTCACTTTCTGGTTCACCGGAAATTGGTGTTTTTTTTTCTTTATTCGATAGAAAATGACACTCTGAATAGATCATATGGCCACTTTTGACATTTTCGCTTAAAAAAATCGTATTTTAAATTTCAATCTAGAATGTCATGACTGTGTTAAAAACACTAATTTTAATCAAGATGCCTTGGAAAAATAGATTTGCTCGTATATTGTTTTTCGCGACTTGTCCTGACCAGTTAAAAGATGCTCAAATCGTATTTTTAATCATATCTCAATTTTTTACAAATTGAACGAGGGTGGCTCATTGGCATATTTAGAAAAAGCAATATTTACGAATAATTTGGTTTGGTAAATATTAAATTTGCAATCGCTGTTTTCTCATCCCTAGTAAGCGCCATTTAAAAATAAATAGGGGTATCTACGGGCCAATTAAATAATATCTAGGGCTTGACTTCGTCAAAATTATCATCGATTCTCATTCATAGCCATCCTTGACGCCGTTTTACTTCTTCGATCGTATGGTAGTTTTTACTATTCATCAAAAAGTTATCCAAATAATTTACTGAAATTAAAAATTGAAAAATTCATAGGTATATTATTTTTGTTTGAAAATTACACCAGGAATTCATTTATACTAACTAAACATTTCACATAGAGTTTCCACCCAAAAGAAAACTATTTTAATTTTCTTCGCAGTGAGATTGCACCGGAGACCTGGCGTATCGCCTGGAGCATTAAACATATAGATGGCGCTACCGCTGCTACTAGATCCCGGGAAAATATATTTTCAATTTTCCTCTGGCTCACTTGCCATTTTTATTATCTGGTAAATACAGGGGCACGGTCCTTGGGGTCCAGTTCAATTTTCCCAGGAATAAGTTTAACCTTTTCTGGCTTTTTTTCTTCGTTTTTGGTCGGTGTGAGTGGTAGGGATGTACAATACTATCGATTTTCTAAATTATCGATACTTTGATTTTTGATACCCAGAACCTTGGGGCCCAGTTCTTTTTTTTTCGGGAATTAGTTTAAACTTTTCTGCCTTTTTTATTCGTTTTTGCGAGTAGTAGAGATGTACAACACTATCGTTTTTTTTAATTATCGATACTTAGTTTATCGATTCCTAGGTCCTTGAGGTCCAGTTCAATTTTCCCAGGAATAAGTTTAGCTTTTCTGTCTCTTTTTCCTCGTTTTTGGTTGTCTTGAGTAGTAGCGATGTACGGTACTATCGATTTTTTAAATTATCGATACTTAGTTTATCGATTCCAAGGTCCTTGAGGTCTAGTTCAATTTTCCCAGGAATAAGTTTAACCTCTTCTGTCTTTTTTTCTTCATTTTTGGTCGGTGTGAGTAGTAGGGATGTACGGTACTATCGATTTTCTAAATTATCGATACTTAGTTTATCGATTCCTAGGTCCTTGAGGTCCAGTTCAATTTTCCCAGGAATAAGTTTAGCTTTTTTGTCTCTTTTCCTCGTTTTTGGTTGTCTTGAGTAGTAGGGATGTACGGTACTCTCGATTTTTTAAATTATCGATACTTAGTTTATCGATTCCTAGGTCCTTGAGGTCCAGTTCAATTTCCCCAGAAATAAGTTTAACCTTTTCTGTCCTTTTTTCTTCGTTTCTGGTCGGTGTGAGTAGTAGGGATGTACGGTACCATCGATTTTCTAAATTATCGATACGTAGGTTCTTGGGGTCCAATTTGTTTTTTCCAGGAATAAGTGGCAACCTGTTCTGTTTTTTTTCCTTTTGGTCGGTGTGAGTAGTAAGGATGTACTATACAATGGATTTAGGGTTCCTAATTTCCCTTAGAGTCCAGTTTCCGTCTTTTTCTCGTTTTTGGACGCTGTGAGTAGTAAGGACGGACGATGCTACTGATTGTCTGAATTATCGATACTTAGATTATCGATACCCAGGTTCTTGGGGTCCAGTTCAATTTTTTCAGGAATAATTTTAAGATTTTCTATCCTTTCTTTCCTTTCGGAGGATGTGAGTAATAGGGACGTGCATTACTATCGATTTTCTAAATTATCGATTCTTAGATTATCGATTTTTGGAGCCCAATTTGATTTTTCCAGAAATACCTTAAGCTTTTTCATCTCTTTTTTTCTTTTTGTAGGTGTGAGTAGTAAGGATATACTATACCATCGATTTTATAAATTATCGATAGTCAGATTATTGATACCCAGAACCTCGGGGTTGTTCCTCTACATGAGCTTCTTCCTCATTTCTTCCTTTGTCCGTTAAGTCCTGTCTTTTAATTTCCAAAAAAAAAAAAAAAAATATTTTGATTTTTTTTAGATTCTTGGAATTGGGTCTGCGAATCTCTTTCTGGCACGTCACATTCTGGGTAATTTTCTTTCCAAAGTTCGTACATGCGTTTCTGATATCCCCGTTTTTCTGGATTAGCTCTGAAGTAACATCGATAGATTTCACGACACTGTTGCGTCGTCCACGTACGTCTTCTATCGTGAGTTTCTGGGAGGTCCGCCTGTAGCTCACTTTTCGCCTGCTGTCCAGGTGCCCCTCCTTCTCCGGCAGCAAGCGCGCTCCTTTTTAATCTGCGCGTCGAGCGATGCAGCATGGCATTTCCGTTATCTTGTCTCCGTTTAAATGGTTGTTATATATATATATATATATATATATATATATACATGGCAATCCGCTGCCTTTATCAAGACCGAAACGTACCACGCGCCATCATTACGAAGCCCGATTTAGTTTTAGGAAGCCCGATTTCGGGCTTCGTAAAAACCGCCTGTATATATTTAATATAGGTACTGTGGGAAGGTCATTCATCGATAGTCGAATTGGTCGGTTTATAAAATCTTTAAAATATATCAAAATATACACCTCTAGTACCCATGTATGTGACCTAGGGGGCGCGTAAGCGCGTAACAGACATATCAAGAGTATAAGAAGCCCGTTGTATATGTTTGATATATATTAAGAGTATAAGAAGCCCGCTATATCCGGCAACATCGTACTCTACCTAAACGAAAGGGTCGGTGTGAGTGGTAGGGATGTACAATACTATCGATTTTCTAAATTATCGATACTTTGATTTTTGATACCCAGAACCTTGGGGCCCAGTTCTTTTTTTTTCGGGAATTAGTTTAAACTTTTCTGCCTTTTTTATTCGTTTTTGCGAGTAGTAGAGATGTACAACACTATCGTTTTTTTTAAATTATCGACACTTAGTTTATCGATTCCTAGGTCCTTGAGGTCCAGTTCAATTTTCCCAGGAATAAGTTTAGCTTTTCTGTCTCTTTTTCCTCGTTTTTGGTTGTCTTGAGTAGTAGGGATGTACGGTACTATCGATTTTTTAAATTATCGATACTTAATTTATCGATTCCAAGGTCTTTGAGGTCTAGTTCAATTTTCCCAGGAATAAGTTTAACCTCTTCTGTCTATTTTTCTTCGTTTTTGGTCGGTGTGAGTAGTAGGGATATCTGGTACTATCGATTTTCTAAATTATCGATACTTAGTTTATCGATTCCTAGGTCCTTGAGGTCCAGTTCAATTTCCCCAGAAATAAGTTTAACCTTTTCTGTCCTTTTTTCTTCGTTTCTGGTCGGTGTGAGTAGTAGGGATGTACGGTACCATCGATTTTCTAAATTATCGATACGTAGGTTCTTGGAGTCCAATTTGTTTTTTCCAGGAATAAGTTGCAACCTGTTCTGTGAGTAGTAAGGATGTACTATACAATGGATTTAGGGTTCCTAATTTCCCTTAGAGTCCAGTTTCCGTCTTTTTTTCGTTTTTGGACGTTGTGAGTAGTAAGGACGGACGATGCTACTGATTGTCTGAATTATCGATACTTAGATTATCGATACCCAGGTTCTTGGAGTCCAGTTCAATTTTTTCAGGAATAATTTTAAGATTTTCTATCCTTTCTTTCCTTTCGGAGGATGTGAGTAATAGGGACGTGCATTACTATCGATTTTCTAAATTATCGATTTTTGGAGCCCAATTTGATTTTTCCAGAAATACCTTAAGTTTTTTCATCTCTTTTTTTCTTTTTGTAGGTGTGAGTAGTAAGGATATACTATACCATCGATTTTATAAATTATCGATAGTCAGATTATTGATACCCAGAACCTCGGGGTTCAATTCATTGTTCCCAGGAATTAGTTTAAATTTTTTTTTCGTTTTGGACGCTGTAAGTAGTAGGGACTTATGATGCTATCGATTTTTTAATTCATCGATACTTAGATTATTGATAGCTAGGTTCTTGGGGTCCAATTCGATTTTTCCAGGAATTAGTTTAATCTTTCTGTCTTTTTTTTTCGTTTTGGACGCAGTGAGTAGTAGGAATGTATGATGTTCTTGGATTTTCTAAATAATCGATACTTAGATTATCGATACCTAGGTTCTTGGTGTCCAATTGATTTTTCCAGGAATAAGTTTAACCTTCTCTGTCCCTTCTTTCGTTTTAGACGTTGTGAGTAGTAAAGATATGCGATACTATCGATTTTTTAATCCTTATCGATACTCAGATTATTGATACCTAGGATATTAGGGTCCCATTCGATTTTTCCAAGTATAAATTTAATATTTTCCGTCTTTTATTTCGTTTTGTAGGTGTGTGAGTAGTAGGGATGTACGACATGATCGATTTGGTGTCCCGTTCGATTTTCTAGGAGTTTTCAATGAATGAATTTTTTCTAGAGTAAAAATGACACATTCCGCAAAATTTCAGGAAAACTAGTACAACTGACTCAAATGAAGGACAATTTTTTTGACACAATAAAATAACTGAACTTAGAATATTGATAGCTGTGGTTCTTGGGGTCCAATTAGATTTTTCCAGGAATCAGTTTAATCTTTCTGTCTTTTTTTTTTCGTTTTGGACGCAGTGAGTAGTAGGAATGTATGATGTTCTTGATTTTTTAAATAATCGATACTTAGATTATCGATACCTAGGTTCTTGGTGTCCAATTGATTTTTCCAGGAATAAGTTTAACCTTCTCTGTCCCTTCTTTCGTTTTAGACGTTGTGAGTAGTAGGAATGTACGATACTATCGATTTTTTAAATTATCGATACTCAGATTATTGATACCTAGGATATTGGGGTCCCATTCGATTTTTCCAAGTATAAATTTAATATTTTCCGTCTTTTATTTCGTTTTGGTGGGTGTGAGTAGTAGGGATGTACGACATGATCGTTTTGGTGTCCCGTTCGATTTTTCTAGGAGTTTTCAATGAATGAATTTTTTCTAGAGTAAAAATGACACATTCCGCAAAATTTCAGGGAAAACTAGTACAACTGACTCAAATGAAGGACAATTTTTGACACAATAAAATAACTGAACTTAGAATATTGATAGCTAGGTTCTTGGGGTCCAATTAGATTTTTCCAGGAATCAGTTTAATCTTTCTGTCTTTTTTTTTTCGTTTTGGACGCAGTGAGTAGTAGGAATGTATGATGTTCTTGATTTTTTAAATAATCGATACTTAGATTATCGATACCTAGGTTCTTGGTGTCCAATTGATTTTTCCAGGAATAAGTTTAACCTTCTCTGTCCCTTCTTTCGTTTTAGACGTTGTGAGTAGTAGGAATGTACGGATACTATCGATTTTTTAAATTATCGATACTCAGATTATTGATACCTAGGGATATTGGGGTCCCATTCGATTTTTTCCAAGTATAAATTTAATATTTTCCGTCTTTTTATTTCGTTTTGGTGGGTGTGAGTAGTAGGGATGTACGACATGATCATCGGATTTGGTGTCCCGTTCGATTTTTCTAGGAGTTTTTCAATGAATGAATTTTTCTAGAGTAAAATGACACATTCCGCAAAATTTCAGGAAAAACTAGTACAACTGACTCAAATGAAGGACAATTCTTTTGACACAATAAAATAACTGAACTTAGAATATTGATAGCTAGTTCTTGGGGGTCCAATTAGATTTTCAGGAATCAGTTTAATCTTTCTGTCTTTTTTTTCGTTTTGGACGCAGTTAGAGATGTAGAAACGTATGATGTTCTTGATTTTTTAAATAATCGATACTTAGATTATCGATACCTAGGTTCTTGGTGTCCAAATTGATTTTCCAGGAATAAGTTTAACCTTCTGTCCCTTCTTTTCGTTTTAAGACGTTGTGAGTAGTAGGGAATGTACGATACTATCCGATTTTTTTAACTTATCGATACTCAGATTATTGATACCTAGGATATTGGGGTCCCATTCGATTTTTCCAAGTATAAATTTAATATTTTCCGTCTTTTATTTCGTTTTGGTGGGTGTGAGTAGTAGGGATGTACGACATGATCGATTTGGTGTCCCGTTCGATTTTTCTAGGAGTTTTCAATGAATGAATTTTTTCTAGAGTAAAAATTACACATTCCGCAAAATTTCAGGGAAAACTAGTACAACTGACTCAAATGAAGGACAATTTTTGACACAATAAAACAACTGAACTTAGAATAGAGTAATAATCTGAGTAATAAATAATCTCTCTTTAAAGTCGATACAAAATATCGACTTTATTTGTCGTGTATTGCACATCCTTAGGGTCAGGCATATACGTATGAGAAGAACGTATTCTTTTTTGCGGAATAAATATTGATGGAAATGTAACCGAATGGCCTATTACTGGCAAAAAATAAAGACCGTGGAAAATCCAGTTACGACGTATAACTTCTTTTCTGAAAGGAAAAGGGCAGTTTCCTTTTAAATTAATAAAAAAGGCTATATAAGGTCATAAACATTCCCTTCTCTCCAATAAATTCAACAAATAAATCAATCAATATGGACATGAAAAAAATATCCTTTCGAAATAAAGTTATTTTTTGACAGTAACCTTTTATAGCCTATTGAGAATTGCTCGATATTAAATAAATATAAGCAGTTTCAGTTTACAGTTTTCCAGTTTGTGTCCAAATAGCTCTGTTGTTTCCCAAATAGCTCTGTTGTTTCAGGATCTTCATCGCATAGTCTGCAGCAAAGCCTTCCTTGATACAGGTTGTTCAGGTTGCACTTGACAGCCATATGCCCTGTCAAGAAATCTTCACTTTATTCTTGCTGAGCATTAGCAGTTCCTTGGAGGTTACTCCCAGTCCTGGCTGGGAACTAAGACAGTATTCTGATGATCTTTGTCTATGTAGGCCTTCTTCTTCTTATAGTACCATCTTCTAATCAAGGTTTGCAACAATCGCGGCGAAACACTGTCTATCCTGTGCAGCTCGAAACAGTTCGTGTGAGTTCAGTCCAGTCCAGTCTGGTAAGTTTTTCAACCAAGAGTGCTTGCATCTCCCAAGTCCTCTTCTGCCTTCTACCTTTCTTTCTATAATCAACTTCAGAAGCTTTGCTCTGCTATTGCGCATGACATGGCCCAGGTATGCTGTCTTTCGTTTTTTTTATTTGCAAGTAATTCCCTTTCATTGTTAAGCCTCCCAAGAACCTCTTCATTGCGTACATTATCTGTCCAGGGTATTTTCAAGAGTCTTCTGTAGATCCACATTTCAAAAATTTCCAACCGTATCATGGTGTTCATTTTAATCGTCCATGTCTCTATGTTTATATCTCCGAAACTAAAGTTCCAAAAAAAATCGTAATATATCTAGATATTCATTTACCCACTAGTAGTTATAAAAAGCATTTTTGGTAAACTCTATCTCTAATAGTTTCTGAAAAATAAAATTAATTTTTTTAAAAAGGTCCGATTAAATTTTTATCTCCGAAACTAAAGTTCCAAAAAAATTCGTAATATATCTAGAAATTCATTTACCCACTAGTAGTTATGAAAAGCATTTTTGGTAAACTCTGTCTCTAATAGTTTGTGAAAAATAAAATTAATGGTCCGATTAAATTTATATCTTCGAAACTAAAGTTCCAAAAAAATTCGTAATATATCTAGAAATTCATTTACCCACTAGTAGTTATAAAAAGCATTTTTGGTAAACTCTGTCTCTAATAGTTTGTGAAAAATAAAATTAATTTTTTAAAAAGGTCCGATTAAATTTATATCTCCGAAACTAAAGTTCCAAAAAATTCGTAATATATCTAGAAATTCATTTACCCACTAGTAGTTATAAAAAGCATTTTTGGTAAACTCTATCTCTAATAGTTTCTGAAAAATAAAATTAACTTTTTTAAAAATGTCCGATTAAATGAATATCTTCGAAACTAAAGTTCCAAAAATATTCGTAATATATCTAGAAATTCATTTACCCACTAGTAGTTATAAAAAGCATTTTTGGTAAACTCTGTCTCTAATAGTTTCTGAAAAATAAAATTATTTTTTTTAAAAAGGTCCGATTAAATTTATATCTCCGAAACTAAAGTTCCAAAAAAATTCGTAATATATCTAGAAATTCATTTACCCACTAGTAGTTAAAAAAGCATTTTTGGTAAACTCTGTCTCTAATAGTTTCTGAAAAATAAAATTAATTTTCTTAAAAGGTCCGATTAAATTATTATCTGCGAAACTAAAGAAGTTCCAAGAAATGTCGTAATATATCTACAAATTCATTTACCCACTAGTAGATATAAAAAGCATTTTTGGTAAACTCTGTCTCTAATAGTTTCTGAAAAATAAAATTATTTTTTTTAAAAAGGTCCGATTAAATTTATATCTCCGAAACTAAAGTTCCAAAAAAATTCGTAATATATCTAGAAATTCATTTACCCACTAGTAGTTATAAAAAGTATTTTTGGTCACAACCGTATAGGAGGATTGAGTATACATAACAATGGACAAAATGCAGACGTATGTTGATGTTGAGTGATCGGTTACATAATAGGTTTCTCATTTTGTTAAAATAAGTTGGGCGGTAGAATATTTCTCCTACTAACGACCATTATCTTGGTTTTGCCGTGTTTATGTTAAGGCCCAATGGATCTTCTTCTCAAACTATGTCGTCTAGAAGTTCTCGAAGACCCTCAGGGTTGTCAGCGATAATCGCAGTGTCGTCTGCGTACTTAAGGTTGTTAATTGGGACGCCTTATATTTTTATGCCAATGCCTTTATCTTCTATGGTCTTATCGAACATATATCCCGAGTATACAGAGAAGACCAGGCTACTAGTAACATAGCAAATTGCCGGACGAATTTACGTTTACCCGTTTTGCGTTCGTACTCGAGATTCACTGCCGGCTAGTCGGCTGGTCAGGCAGTACGCAGTTGCAGTTGTGCTTGGACTGGTCGGTCATGACAGACTAGGAATACGACGCGAGGAGTGCCGAGTAGTTATCATTTTCATTTTAAGTGTTTACCTTCACCTAAGGTAACATTTAAAGTGAAAATATTTAAATATTTATTATTTGAGTGTGTTTACAAGCCAAAACTAAAAATAAATAAATTCTCTAAACCCCCCCCCAAAAAAAAAATATTACTCTAAATAAGAAAAAGGTATAACAAGTGTTCAAAAAGACCATCTTCTTGTGCTAGACAGAAGCCTAGGCGGTCGTAAAATCCCCGTCTGACATTGGCTAACATATTAGGGCTAATAGTTTGGAAAGCCTCTCGTATTTTTACTTGAAGCTCATCCCTCATCCAGGTTAATAGCCCTATTATGACCATACACTTTGGATTTTACATAACCCCACAAAAATAAGTCATTGGGAGAAGAATCTACGATCTGATCTAGCGGGGCACAAAATAGTTCCATATCCACTAATTAAGCGGTTGGGAAAAGTATTGATCAAATATTCTTGAACAATACGGGCATTGTGGGCAGGACAACCACCTCAGCAATTTGATTACTTGAAAACGTGGGATTTTGATCCGCGGTAGCATAAATGAACACTTGCTTTAACTCCTGTTCTTCATTAATCAACACATCAGGCTTTTTGTGTTTTTGTGGGAACAAGCACTCATGTGTTTCAAAATTATTAATAACTCTTGATACAATAGGT
Source organism: Sitophilus oryzae (assembly GCF_002938485.1). Classification (NCBI taxonomy): domain Eukaryota; kingdom Metazoa; phylum Arthropoda; class Insecta; order Coleoptera; family Curculionidae; genus Sitophilus; species Sitophilus oryzae. Next base: position 1,009,296 of record NW_022145777.1, on the reverse strand, counting down.
AAAGATGGAATTGGCCTGTTTACAAAAGTTTGTGGAAAAATTGTTTGTATATTCCGATAAGACCTGTTTTGGAAATACTATTTTACAATTTGAATTTTCTCACGAACTTCGTAAACATCCATTATTTTACTTAAAAAATAAATTTTACGCGAGAATCTATGTATTCGTTTAGACTATTAAAACACGAATAAATACAAATTCTGAAACATTCTTATCACATATCTACCTATTTTTATTTTATCGCATTTTTTCGCCTGCTTTTTATCCGGTGGACGGGTATACGCTAATTCGTCCGGTTCTGCCTATGTTACTACTACGGTGGTCCGGTCTGTATATTAAAAAATAAGGGAGACAGTACACATCCCTGATGAACTCGTTGTACTGGTATATCGTCTGTTTCGTCTTGTCCTAACCTTAGTGTATGCTGTCTGATTCCAATATAGTGTTTTTGAGAATTGGATATCGTTCTTGTCCAGACTTTTTTCTTGCAAGATGTTAAACAGCACTGTGTGTTCTACTTTATCAAAGGCCCTTTTGTAGTCGATGAAACCATTTAGTCCTTATTACTACTCTATCTATCGCAAATAATTTTAATAATATTTTCTTGAGTAGCTTTTCCAAAATTTCAGTTAATAATTCAGTTTATTCTCTAATTTTCTTAATCATACATAATCTAGACACAACCCATAAAAACATACTGAAATTACGTCTGCGAAAACTAAGATACCTGGAAAATTATTCCAGCAGCATATAATAACCGGTTTACTGGGGATAATTTCGTCCGGAGTAAAGTCCACGAGAGGAAGTTCAACATACTTCCGCCAGCACATATCCCGACTAACCGTCTCCAGCCCATTAAGGAACATTATTAGTGTCGCTTATAATTCATTTAACGCCAACCTGGATCGACGAAACGACTCCAGAGTTTCCCTAATTTGTTTCACCTAGTTTCCAGACGACTGCGACGATGACAATTTTCGTAGTTATCGTCAGACTTGTGGTTGGCCTGCAGCGAGTGGGAAATAATATTTTCATTATTGAGTTGGCACTACTGGCGACAGTAGCGGATCGAGAGTGATGTAAGCAATGACTAAAGAATACAAGGACATGTAACGGCCTGCAGCAGAAATTGTGCCCTTAGACGCCATTTTTTTGGATGCAACGAATGAGTCATCAGCGACAATTTCAGCGATTTTTAATAGTTGGTTGTGTGTAGTGAACTTTGTATAAACTTTATTATAATGGCAATTTGTTCAGCTTTCAAGTGTAAAAGGCGCAATGATACCCATACAGCTACGGTACGTACTATGTACGTACCTCGTACGTAATGTTGGGACGAACGTCAGGTCCCTGGTACGTACAAGTACGTACAGGTACGTACTATGTACGTACTAGGGCCGTAAATTTTTCAACGCTATGTACGTCCCTGGTACATCCCTGGGATGTGGTAAAGTACATTCCAGGTACGTACATTTTATGTTTTGTTCCGGACCAAAACTGGATGTAAAATGATCGAAAGTATACAAAATGTACGTCCATAGTACGTACAATGTACGTACTATGGACGTACATTTTTCAACGCTTTGTACGTCCTTGGGATGTGGTAAAGTACGTACTATGTACGTCGCCTGTACGTACATTCCAGCTACGTACATTTTATGTTTTGTTCCGGACCAAAACTGGATGTAAAATGATCGAAAGTACGTACAATGTACGTACTATGGACATACAATGTACGTACTATGGACGTACATTTTTCAACGACGTATACGACCTAGGAATTTAATTAGAAATAATTCACTGGAAGTCAGCTTAAAATATTTATTAATATAAAAACTCAGGTACAGGGTCATCCCTTATGTCTTGATACACCCGTGAGGCTTCGGTCCGGCAACTACACCCTTAGCGCACTCTGTCTTTTATTGGATGTTGATAGATATTTTATTTTTTTATTCTCGAACTGCTTCTAACTAAAAAATACAAAAAGAAAACTAAGTATTCAAATATCTAATTCTTGCCTCTGTTTTGAAAAAATTGAATGAGCCGATTCTCAATCATTCGAGGTTGGGACTGTGCTAGGTGAAATAGTCACATTAGATGTGGCAGTGTCATGTAATTCATCTGATGATTCCCAACCTTGAGATATACAACATAAGTTATCTCGAGGGTTATCTGTTTCAGTTTCGCTATTGATAAGATGTGGCAGAGAATCTTCAGACTGTAAATCAAGAACTGAAACATCTGATGTGCTATGTTGATCATTACAAGATTGAAGGAAAGATGCCTGATTAAATGAAGCAGGTATTTTGGCTGGCTATGTTAAAAAAAATATGTGCCACGGCACTGTTTGGAAGAATGGCCACAGTTTGGTCTCGGGTGCTATTTGTTCTTGTATTCTTTAGTCATTGGACGTAAGAGAGTGGCGCCACCTACATCTGTTTTAATTGTTTTGAAGAGTAATATTGATTGTGAAGAAATATGAAGATGCGCAACCTTATGAGCGATTTCGTGGCACAAAACCTGTTCGAGATCTAGCTGGCGTTACCGTCAACCTGTCCGAGAATTCCTAGATTTAGTTCAGCTCTTCGCCGCTACGCGCTGATAAGCAGTTTACAGCGCAGCGGAAAAAGAATACTGTGCCGTAGTTCTGTTTTCAGTTGACAGAGTGAGTGGTTGCCGGAGTCAGTGTTGCCAGAACTACTGATTAATCCGTAGATTTACGGATTTTGGGTACAGTACGTTAATAATATGGATTTTCTATCATTAAAAAATTCATTTAATATTATATTATTAAACAAAGAACGGCATCAGAGTTGGCTTGGAAATGAAGATCGCTGTTATTTCTTATGTAAAATATTACGGCAAATGACAATAATCGTCATTTCGAAGCCAACTAAACGACTTTTTTCGATCATACGACATATTTCGTACCTATAAAAGAATTTTAATTTTTGTTGTTTATTCTATGTTTAACACGAATACATTTTCAATACATAAACGCGGATTTTTCATCCAAAGATATTTTCGCCAAACGTATTACAGATATTACACATTTTAACATGGCAACACTGTCACTTTGAGTTCCACACCGTCTTCGGTATGCTTCCGCTGGCCGAATTAGAGAAAATAAGCGTTTTATGCGTTGATTGCAGAACGATTGGTGTCTCCACCGTACACCACTTGAGACGTAAGGGGAAATCAAATTAGCCTTTGTCACAAATTCACCCATTAGGTTTCGTATCTTCCCAATTCTTTCAATCAATGGTAATTTTTTTTTCGTCCATACCTGTATAAAACTACTTAGTGAAAAAATATACTTTTCCGTCATTTTTTGCGTAAAAAAATATCTCATGGTAACCGTACGTAGGTATGAGTAACCGTTCTCAAGATATTTAGAATGGAAATGGTCAATACATGTCAATATTGACAAAAAATAAACATGTTGAGTAGATAGTTATTTGACTGAAATTATTTTTTTAAATTAATCATAATTTTTTTTTCGAAAAAATTATAACTATAATTACTAGTAGCGATTTTTACCAAGAGAACTTTTTTAAGTAAAAAACGGCGTAAATATTAAGTATTTTTTACTCAGTAGTTTTACACAGGTATGGACGAAAAGTTATTACTCTTCAAACCAGTTAAAAATATGTATACAGGGTCCTCCACAAGCAGAAGTCATATTAGCATCTAAATCAAATTTCTCATGTCGAAAAACTCAATTTTCACCCAAATATTGACGTTACTTCAGAAATTATTTGGAAAAAATCGAAATAAAAATGAAACTTCTACACCCTGTATCTCCGAAACTAAGCATTTTAGGACATACATTTATTCGAACTTTTCTGCTTATTTTTGCTTGCAGAATATGTTACCGAAGTTTCCCGAATGCAATTCGGACAATCCTGCATAAACCCATCCGTATCCATAGTTAAATTAAAAAATATTAGAAGTCATCTTCTCTCACAATCTTCCCTGAATCGTTCAAACAGAGTATATAATAAAGGATGATAAAAACGATTTATATTTCTGCTTGTTTCGAGGTGATATTTCGGTGTAGTCTTCAGCGTGCCGTCGTACAGGTGTTCCGAACTGGTCCACCGTTCCGACGTCACAATTACACATTAAAAATAGTTTAATTTGGCACAAATATCTCTGTTATTTCGGCTGGTGTTCGCTTTAGTGTCCGAGATTAGCGCGTCGAAGCCACAACAACAAACCGTCCGAATCCAACTTTCGATTTTTGAAATTTTTTAAAAAAAATCCGAATTTTTTTTTCGAAAAAATTATTACGGGAAGTTCGGTGAAAACCGGGATTTCTTTGAAGAAATTGTGTCGATAAGTGTAAAAAGGATTTGAATAATTTTCACGAACTTTCGATTTTTGAAAAAATTTTCACATTTTATTTCCGAAATTTTTTTTTTCGAAAAATTGTTGCGCGAACTTAAAATTGTGATTTTTTCTGGAGGAAAGTGCAGGAATATTGTATAAAGGATTTGACTAAGTTACAGTAGGTGTCTCTAATAATTGTGTAGATTTGATAGTGCCTTAAGTCAAGCATTTTGATTTAATTGAAATATTACTATGTGATGTGGCGTTGCAATTTTTACTGATTTTTTCCCATTTTTAACTAAAAATCGTTACATCAGGCTCATATATCGTAAAGTATTTTTGACAGTTTAAAAGAACTTTTTTGTTTGTAAATTCATTCCAAGAATTATGATTAAGTATTTTTTTTCCATAGCAACTGTTAAAATAGTAGATAAAATAGTACTTTAACCTCAAGGGTAGATTAAATGATACTTTAACAGCGAGGATAGGTTAAAAACTTTATTTCTTCTCGCACGTTTTTTAATTGCTTCCATTTTTGAAAATTTTTGTATTCCTTTTCATAAGTTATTCGGGATTTAAATGGAAGTAGCTTGGATATGGCGTTTGTCGCCTCAGCCTGAATATCTATTGGTAATTTACTTATTTCGTTTTGAGCCATTTCTGGCTCCAGTTCAATCAGCAATCGACACGGATGAGAATTAAAAAATATTGACTCAAAACTGACAACTAAAGAGACAGCTTTATTTATTTGTCAAATTACATAGAAACCAACGCTAACCCAGCACAATATTTTTTCTACTCCTAATAAATTCCTTGAAATAATAATTTCTGAATATTTTTTAAAACGTAACTCGCTATGGAAAAAAGTATTGTTTTATACACGACGATAAAATTGCATTATCGCCTCCCGAAATTAATTCATTCGCGAATTAATCTTTACTGTCGACGATAAAATACCATTTTATCGTCTTGTATAAAAAATAACTGTTATATATTTCTTTTATAGTTTGGAGGAAGCACTGCATTTATCAACTATAGCATTTTGTTTTAGTGAAGCTGAAAAGAAAACAAAAACATAAAATTTTACTACAAACTTTTATTTTTGGTATAAATTTCCTCTGTAAACACACAAAGCTAATTATCAAAAAATAGTATTTGGTTGATATATAATAATTATTAAACCTCTATAAACATTTTTTTAAAATTACATTACTTTGTGAGACTATGCAAAAATATTAGATTTTTAAATGTCGCTTATTCATATTATTTTTTTGTAAATTTACTTATACTGGGCGTCCAAGAAATAAACACAGAAGAGTGTTAAGGGGTGGTTTGGTTCTCGATAAAAGAATCATATCTTCTCTTCACCGTTTTTCAAATAAATCCAAAATAATCGAGTTTACCTACTAGTACTTTGAAAATTTCCAAAAAACGCATTTTTTGTTTAAGTTTTGAGAACCATGGGATCTTTTCTGAGCTTTCTTTCTTGTAAATTTAATCTACGACCTATGTTGCCATATTATCATGAAATTATTTTGTTAGTTTTTTAACTAAAAAAAATCCAAATTTTTTTTTCAAAAAAATTCAAATTTTGTAAACATTTTTTTTGCAGAAAACTCATAATCGTGTTTCTGGGGTCGAAATATACCACCTCTAAAAATATTTGCACTTACTTAAGACTCACCCTGTATATATAAATATTTCAAATTTTTTTTTAACAAAAGGAAAGTATATTTAGTGTGCTTAAATGTAGTCATTATTTTTTTTGGATAAACAGAAAATATACTATATTATGAAACTTATATAAAAACATTTTTTAACTATAAATTTTTATAATAAAGTCTGTAGAAAGTTAAAAAAAGTGATTTAAAGCAATGATTATTTAATTTTTTTTTTATATATATTTTATTTGTATTTGGGATTGTGACAAATTGAATGAAATAAAATATAAGAGAATAAAAATTGTATCAATTATATATTTACATTGCAAACGTAACAATAACAAACGTATTTTTTCAAAGACTCTTACAAAATAGAAAAGGATGTTTTTGAATGGAAACTGTTTTTCTTTTTGTATATTTTTTTCAAGCTATATATAGTAAATTGACAAAAATTAGGGTTAAATTGCCAATAACAGCCATGTGTTCAGTGAATGGAATAAAAAGAAAATTGTATACCTATAGGTAGAATATTTTAAAGGCTTCTTTTTTAAATTTTCAGTTTTTTATAATGCAATTTTCTATAAATACCCAGTTAAAATATAAAAAAAAATGTTAAAAATATGAAATAAAATTGCGCAAAACAGAGAATATGTGTTTCAATATACATATTATATTTCTTTTGTAAAACAAACATTTTTAGTTAACTCAGCATATTTTTTGCTCAAAATATTATCTAGATGAATGTGTAAAAAATAATTCTTTCAACAGCTTTAAAAGAAAGCGTGGAACTTAAACATGTGATCAATTAAAATGTTTTTCTGTAGTTGAGCGATTTACTACATATTCTATTTTAGTTTTTTTTCACTTGAAATCACTTAATTTTTCCGAAAACCAAAAATAATATGAATAACATTCTGGATACTCATTTTTTTTATTAATCATAATAATAACATTGTTAGTTATAGACATTTTCGCTTAAAAAATAGTATTTTAAATTTCAATCTAGATGAGTGTCATGGCTGTGTCAAAATCACTAATTTTTAATCAAGGAGCCTTAGAAAAATACATTTGATAGTCTAAACGATGCCCATATGGTATTTTTAATTATAACTCATTTTTTTTTCAAATGGAAGGATGGTGGCTTATTAGAATATTTAGAGAAAGCATTTTTTAACGAATAATTTGGTATCACATACCTCATATTTCCAGGCAAATTGTTCTTATGAACACAACCACAGTACTCTAGATTGAAATTTAAATTTCTATTTTTTAAGCGGAAATGTCAAAATTTGACATTTGATATGTCATTCTATTCAGAAAGTCATTTTCTATCAAGTAAAGAAAAAAAAATACCGATGGTACCATTTAAAAATCAAAAGTTGTAGTGATTTCCGTTGAAACAGGAAGTGACCAAAAACAATTGAATACGGATCAATCAATCAATCCTTCATATACTGATAATACCAAATTTCGGTTTTTTTTGCCCGAAAAATAAAAAAGTTATAAGGGTGAACCACTTTAAAACTATGTAAACTTTAAAAGGGTATATTTCTGTGTTTGTTTTATGATAAAAAAATAATTTTTCTTTATTTTTTTCATTATTGCCTGACGGGGATTTGCGAAAATAATTCAGCGTACCAAGCTAGTAGCAAGCTGACTTTGACGCAAAAGTTAAAACATGTGGTCAATTAAGATGTTTGTGTATACTTAAACGGTTTTCCTAGTCTATTTTTATTGCTGTTTCTAGAAGTTATAACTCTTTTTAAAGTTCGTTATTAAAAGAACATAAAATACTTCTATAATTTAAAATTTTTACCAATATTTTAGAAGGATAGATTCCTATTCAGAGACAAAAACAAAAAAATCAGATGAAATTTAATTATAAATGATAATTTTTGTTTTTATTTCACTTGTCAAGGATCGGTTTAGGCTACTTTTTCAGGTGGTTTTAAGAATGAACATTTATATTTCCAAAATAAATTGAAAATGTACCTAATATAAAAACTAAACAGATTGTTTCAAAATAGATTTCGAAATTCTCTAAATTGTTATATCAAAACGACCCTCATTTTTAGCAAGGAATCACCACTTAAAGTTTTTCGCACTTGTTTTAAACCACACTGTATATATTTCCTGACGATATTTTAGTTAGGTAAGGTTAGCACAATGTATGCCCATAAAATCGTCAACATTTCAACGAAAATCTTAAAATATTGTAGCAATAAATTAGCAGAGACAAAACAACGGCTTAAAATATCTGAAAATAAATGTAAATCCTTTGGTGAATTTCTCTGTAAAGGCCTGTTCACATATGTCAGTCGGGTCTCACTACCGACCCGTTAAACAGTCTCAGTTACAACAAAAAATATATCGTTGAGTTTAATTATAATGAAGATGAACACACACACGTCCGACACTGTCACCGAGAGTTGCTGAAAACAGCTTTGGGGATATTGCGTCGTCCTGTAGTATTCTTTTGCCAGTTGTAAATTCTGGGGTTGTTTTATATATCATTTTTCTAGCTTTGAATTCTTTGTATATCTCTTTAAAATAACACATTCACTGGTTCAGTGCGTAATTGCTAGCATTACCTAGTGAATGTTAACAATTACTGAATGTCCGTAACATATATACAGTAAATTCAACCCCAAGATGCACCAAACGTAAACAGAGACATGAGGCAAGCACGTGAACAGGAACGCTGTAGTAATATAACCAGGACCGCACTAAGGTCGGATATTTCAAATCATAAAATTATTATGTATATTTTTATAATTTTTTAATATTGTTTATATTTTATGATGGAAATTTATATTATATAAATGGGTAATTATTGAATTGAATTGATACGAATCTGATCAAACCTAACCAACTAGCGGTCTCTTACTGTTTTTCAGAAAAACGGAAAATAATTTCAACATTGAATTTTTCTTTATTTCAGCTCTATAAAGTTAGTAATAATTTCACTATATTTTTATTATATCATAGTTTATCTAAAAGCCACACTTGATTGAGGATTGAAAAATGTTCAAAATTTTACTGAAAAACACTTTTCTTAACAAAATCACTAAGAAAATTGAGACCAGATGAAAGTTTGACATTTCATATATTCTTCTTTCTCTCTCCTATGTAATGAGAGAGACAACTATTTGAATTTTTTCGGGTGATTAGGGATTTTAAATAAATTACCTATTATGAGATTTGACAATAGTTAAATATACCTATATCCACAAAGTTACGCGGAAGAATTATAATTACATTGCTTTCACCTTCTATGCTTAGGGGGTTGATATTTTTATGTTATATTATATTAAAAAAAGATTAAACCCTTTCGCAAAGAAGTTATATAAATACTATTTATAAGCACGAAGTTGCATGAAAGAATTTTGATTGCATTGGTTTCAACTTCTTTGCGGAGGGGGTTAATCTTTTTTTTATATAATATAACAAAAAAAGATTAACACCCTCCGCATAGAAGTTGTGGCAAACCAAACAAAAATGACCTAACCAAACCAAACAAAACTCTTTCGTGCCACTTCGTGGTTATAAATAGTCAGATCTCGTTGGTAAAATAGCAGTTATGGGAAGGAGCCGTTCCTCAGGCAACCGCCTTTCGTAATCTCAGAATGAGCGAAAAAAACACGCTAAATTTACGTTCAGCATTGGCGACGTTGCTTTAAATGCCAGAAACACATAACCCAACATTTTTAGATTGTTTACAAATTTATTTTAGCAAATTTTCCTCTATTATGCATAGAATTGGTTAAAGAAGTAACAGAAAATAGCAAAGACCTTATTGTTTATTGAATACCTAACAAAATATGTGCGAGAAAACCTTAAAAATATGAGAAATTAAGTAAAATTCTATGTTGAAACTATTTTCCGTTTTTCTGAAAAACGGTAATAGACCGCCAGGAAAAATGTTCAGATTCGTAATCTACGATCTCAAAATAGGGTGTATACCAATTTTGGTGAAAATCGGACGCGATTTCCAGTTTTCTCAATAATTACCTTTAATTATTATCAAACTACATATATAATTAGAGAAATAAAGTGATGGGAAGGGGACGGGAATATTAAAATATTACATTACTCTTTGGCACGACCGATTTTAACAAATTTGGTGTTTTTTAAAAGGGCTTAATTTGTCCTTTAAAATAATTATCTTTTTATTTGGTACTACTGATTTTTTTATTTCAATTATTGACAGCAATATCTGAACATCGGTATAAATAGGTATCTGTTTCTAAAATACTGTTTGTAAAAAATGCAATGATGTAAAGGTTTTTACATCATTTAAAAGACCAATTGCATTATAACATAATTTAATACATTTTAGTTGACAAAAAAGCACTTAGTTTTAACTTGCTTTCGTAGCCTGCTGTATTATCCGTTTTAAAGTATAACGACATTTTTTTGAAAAACTAGTCAAATAAAAACTTCTATTTTTAAACATAACATTTATTAACATTAGATTTACAAAATTTATAGTTTTATTAACATTTAATAATAATTTTATATAAAATATATAACTTTTGACTTTTTGTAGTAGGTACGTGTGTACTAAATTGTAAAAATATTTTATGCAAACATAAATAATATTTTCTCTATTTGTAACTTGTAACTTGTACGAAGTGATCAACAATTATTATTGAAATAGTTGACCGTTCTGATTTTACTCGCTTGGTTGGGAATAAATTTAAAAAGCATTTTTATTTTATCAAAGAGTATTCCTTAACGCGCTATGCAAGCCGACCCTGTAAAAAATCTCAACCGCCTACGTCAACGGCTCTATGGCTGGCCGGCCAATCAGGGTAGATTTCGCCGCTGGCTCTCGCCTGACACGTGCTGATCACGCACTGTGCATTTGTTTATATTGGTGCATTTTGAATTTGAATACAGTTTAGGTAATATGTGATCCACTCTGCTGAAAAGCCGCTTCTAAAGGCTGCTTATTCTTGTGGTTTTGCAGCATCTAATATGAGACGTGTCTGACACATGTGAACAGACCTTAAGCTTTAACGCTTTTACGACAATGATTCTACTACAAGAAAAAAAAGCGATGTTCGGTTCGAGTCATCCAAAAGTAATTTACGTCAAAAATACCAAAAGCGCTAAATTTAGAAATCGCATGTTATCAAACAATTACCGTGCTCCTGAAAAATAAGCTTTCAAAAAGTTTTTTGGCTCGCTCTGAACGCATTAAAAGTTCGATAAACAACTATCTACCTTTGTTATTGTTCGATATTCGATGATTGTTGTTCGGAAGTATAAAAGAAATAACTCTAATTGGTCTAAAAATACTTTAACCAAATAATGTTGGAAGATTTCTTGACGCTTGGCACTATTTCTACCGTTAGAGACACCTGTTTGTCGATTTGTTTCAATTAATTAGGAATGTTCGAGCTATATCGATGTATTGAAAGAGTTATCGATACTTTTAGAGTTATATTGATTACTAATGACTAAGTATATCAACACAGGGCAGATTATAATAAAAAACTTAGGAATTTTGTTTAAGGGAGGTCTTAAAGTATGTATTTTAGGAAAATATTTTAACTTCTACAGGGTGGCTCAAAAAAGTGTTAGTGGATCCGGATGATTTTTTTAAATGGAACACTTTTTAAAAAAAATTAGCTTTTTTTTTAAAAAATATTAAAAATACAAGAAATGTCCTGAAAACAAAAATATACTAGGTATTTACTATAGTTGGTCTGTACTTACTTTCTTATAAATATCGTAATCTTAAACCATACAGGGTGTTCAAAATTCTATGCCAAACTTTCTAAAATATAAAATAGTGTTTTTCCGTTTTTTTTAAATGGCCAACATTCTGTATAATATTCCTCTTCTATTAGATGGAAAATTAAAAAACGAACATTTTTTTTATTTAAAGTATTTCAAAATTTTGAATGGTTTTGCGAATATTCATAATATGGTATTACATATGGATTTGTCAATTGTTCATCAAAGCTACCTAATAATTTTTTTCTGTTATTTTACAGTTGAAAGAAAATAATATAGAGGGTGTTCCATTTAAAAAAAGGAAGAAAATTTATTTTATATTTTAGAAAGGTTGGCATAGAATTTTGACAACCCGGTATGGATTAAGATTATGATATTTATAGAAAAGAAAATACAAACCAAACTATAGTAAATACCTAGTATAGTTTTCATTTCAGGACATTTCTTGTATTTTTAATAATTTTTTGAAAAAAAGGCTTTAAAATATATATATAATTTTTATTTATTTATTAATATCTATGAAACTATCAAAACGTATTTAAAAATATTTTAAGATCAGGTAAAGTGATCAGAAAGGAAGTCAAAAATGCAATAATATACAGGGTGTTTCATTTAAAAAAAATCAACGCGATCCTCTCACACTTTTTTGAGCCACCCTATAGGAGATAAAATATTTTCCTGAGATACATCCTAATACGTACATTAGATCTACAATTAAACAAAATTTCTTAGTTTTTTATTATAGGTGCTACAGATGACCGACGCACTTTCGCCGGACCCTGTATATTCAATCTAAAATATTTAGAATTGCCTGTGAATTGTCTGTGAATCTGAATGAGATCTCTCTAAAAAACGCGTTATGCAAAAACCCTGTACAGGGTGGGTCAATTCGACGCTTTTAAATGGAAACTCCCTATTCTATAGGAGATAAACGAAAACTAATATCGGTGTCTGGAGCTCAATTTTTGTCAAAAACATGATGGTGAAAACCGCATATCGATATCTGTTACAGTTTCGGAGTTACGGGGTGTTTTTCAAAAATATGCATTTTTAACAAATCGCTGTAACTTTTTTCCCATTGAAAATTTTGTTTTTTTATGAAAACATTTCCAAAGCACCTTTTTACAAAGAATTTAATGGTTTAAGTATAATTTTTTTACAATTAATAATTTAAGAATTATCAACAGAAAATTTGATTTTTTGTATGAGATACCCTGTATATTTTTAATTTATTGAAAAACATTTAAAATTACCTTTCCAAAAATATAACACACTTGATATTTTGTTCGATTCCTCTTCGAGATATAGAGTATATAAAAATTCGCCCGCTTTAAATAAGTCGGCTTTGAACGGCACCGGCTGTAATGCAAAAAAAATCAATTAAAACGAAAATAATATTTGCTATGAGAGATGCAGAATTTTATAACAATTTAAAATATATTTAACTAACATCAACACATTTAAACTATGTATATCTAATAACAATAAAAATAAATAGCAAACCAAGACATGAGATTTTGCTACAGGTGTTCGACATATCGACCGTCTTCTGTTATGGACAGACGGGGCAGTTTTTGAACATTTTTCGCGGAATTCATTAACTCATTGGGGGTGAAAGATACCCTCTCATAACTGCTAAGTATTTCTAATTCTTGTCTAGATTATACGGAAGAATAAGAAACCTTTATTCTTCCGCAAATATATCCAAAGGGTTATATCCATGGGCACTAAGTCAGGCGGCTTCGATGGCCAACGGCTGGGATCTTGGTTAGCTGTTCAATTATTCTTGAAATTGGCTGCAAAAATTGGCTGATAACTTCAGCGTTCAGAGGCGGTGCGTCGTCGGCTTGTTGGAAAAATATGTTTTCGAGTTCCATTAAGGGCATATCATCAATAAGGGGTCCAAAGCCTACTAGTTAAAAGAGGCAAACTTTTAAAAATGCTGTATTTCGAAGGGGATTATAACAAAATATCAAGTGTGCTATATTTTTGGAAGGGTAATTTTAAATTCTTTTCAGTTAATTAAAAATATAGAGGGTGTCCCAAATAAAAAATCAATTTTTCTGTTGATAACTCTTAAATTATTAATTTTAAAAAAAGTATACTTAAACGATTAAATTCTACGTAAAAAGGTGCTTTGGAAATGTTTTCATAGAAATACAAAATTTTCCATAGCAAAAAAGTAACAGCGATTTGTTAAAAATGCACATTTTTGAAAAACACCCCGTAACTCCGAAACGGTAACATATATTGATGTGCGGTTTTCACCATCATGTTTTTGATAAAAATTGAGCTCCAGACACCGATATTAGTTTTCGTCTATCTCCTATAGAAAAGGGTGTTTCCATTTAAAAGCATCGAATTTGACCCACCCTGTACATGCTACATTGAAAAACTCGCATTGCATTTCAGGCATTTCATTAGTGGAAAAGAGATACTGAAATACTCTGTATAATAGCCAATATTATCGAAATATATTAATATATTGATTAGCAAATTATGAAAAATAATTTTCTCTGATATAAAACATAGATATACAAAATATCGATGTTTTTAAGTGATGAACATTCCTACAATTAATTCGTCGTCCAGTGTTTAATACGCAAAATCCTCCAAACAGTGATCACCGTCGAAAATAATCCCCACCCGCCATAAAATAAGTGTTTCTCACCTTTAGTATTTCGATTGATTGGCAACGCCCCCAAAATGCCTTACTATTCTGAACTGGGAATCTACACGCCGAGCAGTACGTACACAGCGCCTCTGTTCAAAGGACCTTACTCCAATCACTCCTCTATAATCGCATCGAACATACTTCCCTTCTCCAAACAACTCCACCGTACCAACTTCAGAGGCTACAAACCTCATCTCACCACCATCAGCGAGGCTAATATCGCGCCTTTGAGGAGAATCAGTTCGCCTAAAGTCATCTATCACAGTTCTCCGAAAGTTAGAGTTCAAAGACCGATAAAGATCAACACAGCTGACATAGATGTCTCAGTGAACAAGTACCGGAACTACAAGGAACCAGAAAAAAAGTCTCCAAGCCCGAAAAAAGAAATAGTAAGTGAAGAGAAAGAAGCTAAACCTAATACTAACATCAAACGTGATAGGGCTACCATCAGGCTCCAAACAATCCATAAAGATGCTTTAGAGAAAGAAATAGGAGCTATAAGAAGCTGGAGGGATAACTTTAAACCTGAGGAACTGGTTACTGAAGCTAAAGTTAAAAGAAAATCGCCAGGTGAAATCTTAAAAGAAAAATTCTTAATCAGAAGCAAAAGCAAAGATAATATCTCAAATCTAACCCCACCAAAACTAAACAGAAGAAACTCCGTAAGGAAGAGCCCTAGTTTCAAAGATATTTGCGATGAAATCACTTCAAACGAGGTAACAGACGATTTGAATCCTGGACAACCCATTAATATCAGAAGACGACAAAGCAGGCAACTGTCCCATGACGATTTAATCAATGAAATCAAAAGAAGTTCCTCAACTCTAAGTGTTGAAGAAGTGGAGTTACTTGACGCACTTCTCCAGGCAGAAAATGAAGTGGGACTGTATAATTCTCCTCCGGTGATTGAAGAGAAAGTTAAAGGT
The DNA here is from genome assembly GCF_002938485.1 of Sitophilus oryzae. NCBI lineage: Eukaryota > Metazoa > Arthropoda > Insecta > Coleoptera > Curculionidae > Sitophilus > Sitophilus oryzae. The sequence goes on along the minus strand of NW_022145777.1, from coordinate 993,958 downwards.
GTCAAGAAGAAGAAAGTGACCAGAAAAAAGACTGATGACCTTATTAAAAAGACTGAAAAAGAAGAAAGTGGTACAGAGGAAGATATATCAGTTAAATCCCGATCGATAGCTAGTAGACAATCTTTGAAAAAATCATCGAGTGAAATAAGCATTCCTGAGACATCAAACAAACCAGTTTCAAGATTGAGAAAGGACAGTTCTTTGCAAAATATGATTAAAGACATATCGCAGGTCGAAATAGAGATGATACCGGTCAAACAAAAACCGGTTATAACTGGTTCTGTAGGAGACATCGAGGAGAAGACCACCAACAACTTGAAACTGGTTGTCGAGGACTACGAGATACAGGAAAGTCCCAAACGTGCCAAAAAAGAGAAGAAATTTAGATTTAACGTAACTGTCCAGGAGTTTCCGGTTAAAAAGAAGATTACTGTGCCTAAATGTAACTTAAAAGACAGTGACTTTGGTGTTGTTCAATTATCTACTCCTAAAACACCTGTAGTTACAAGTATTTTAAAGAAAAAAGAAGATAAACAGGTTGGTAATGTCGCTGGCGACGGTAAAATCTTTAAGAAAAAAGAACCTCCTCCTGTAGATGATACTGAAATGAAACAAAAATTACTGAAAAGCTTGTCAGAGGTGCAAGTTAGAACCAAGGAGGACAATACTGTACAGAAATCGGGTAGCAACGAAAACATGTGCAGTACTTTTACGGTTTTAGTTAATAAATCAAAGAGTGATAACAGTGTTGCTGATGGTAGCAGCAGAACAAGCAGCGGAAAGTTAAAAATAGTGTCGATAGAAAAAAATCTAGACCAAAAAGACCCTTCTCCTAAAACTAAAACGGAATCTCTTTTAAAAAGTGCTAAAAGTGATTTAAAAGAAAACACCTTTCTATCTAAATCTGATCTAGGTCCCAAGAGGAATGTTTCAGCTTTAGCTCAAAGGTTTAAGAAAAACACCACCGAAGATTCACCACCAAAACAATCTAGTTTGAAAAGTAAAAAATTAGAAGAGCAAAAAGAAATAAAAAAGGACGATGTAGTTAAGAAGGATGAAAATGAGAATGTTGTTAGTAATGAAGAACCTGAAAATATCTGGAATAGTCGAGATAATGAACCTTATGAACCACCGAAACTGACTAAACTAAATCTGGGCTTGAAGGATCCAAGAGAAATCATTGAGGAACTTCAGGAGAACCAGCCAGAAACTCCAGAAGAACGTCAGATGAGAATCATGTCCAAACGTTCCTTAATAGAAAAAGCCAACAAATCTGATCCAGACTTGAAAGTTTTTGAACCACCAACCCCTCCACCACCCGAACCAGAAAAAGAACCTTCCCCAGAACCTTCCTTTGTTCCCCTAAAGTCAAACAGACTGTCCCAGTGGATGCATCCGTTTAAAAAACCCGATCAAAACGAGGATGGTTCTTTGGAACTGTACGCGAAGCCTAAGTTTATTCGCGCGCGTCATATACCGCGTCGCTGGCAACAGCAAAACGTCGAAAGTAATAGTGAGGGTAGTACGACCAGTGATGATGACGATGACAGTTCTAGTGATGGTAGTGATGAGGATGATGACGATGTTGATGAAGAAGACGGCGAAGAAGAGGAAGAGGGAGATGTTGGAGGTGAAAGTAAAGTGGGAGCTAGTACGTCGAGTAATGATTCTGGATTTGATTCGGGAAGAGCGAAAAATAAGGGTTAGTATCTGATTTTTAAAATGCTTGTTGTTTGTTTTAGATATTATATACTGTAGGTCCCAGGATTGTCTTTACAAGAGGAAACTTTTTTATTATTGGCATTTTGAGGAATTTTGCCAAATTTCCATACCGTTTTAAAAAAAAACTAAAAAAAAACATGAAAATATTATTTCTTTGCCAGATTGTTATTGATAGAACTTTAATTAATGTCATATTTTTTGCTGTTGTAAAATGTTAAAGAACTACAACATTTAATAAGTTCAGTGCTATGGAAAGGGTGATAATAGTTATCGGAGGATGTGTTACTTTACTACTTTTTTTTGTTTTTAGCAAAAAAATATGACCTTAATCAAAATAATAACCATAATAACCATCTATCAAACAATGAAATCGAAATTATATTACTGGCTTTTGATTATTAGGACTAAAAAATTCAACTATATTTTCTTGTTTTTTTTATTTTTCTCTAAAACTTTATGGAAATTTGGAAAAGTATAAACGGGATTAGCTATTTTAGAATAAGCAAACATTTTTAAAAAGTATTTCTTCTTGTAAAGATAATCCGGAGACATAGTGTAGAATACTTTTATGTTTGTTTTAACCAAAGTGTAAAATGAACTACACTATAATAGAGGTAAAAGTAATTTATACAGGGTGGTCCCAATTGTATTAGAGAAGCTTCGGCAGAGCATATTCTGCAGATAAAAATGAGTAAAGAGGTCGTATAAATTTATTTTTTTAGGTCGATTTTTTCCAAATAATTTTTGAACTAACTTCGATGTTTGGATGAAAATTTAGGCCTGGGTGTTTTTTGACACGAGGAATTTGGGATTTTGATGTCAATAAGACTCCTAGTTGTATGGGGCGACTCCTATAGATTTTTTAACTGTTTTGAAGAGTACGTTTTTTACGTCAAAAAAGTCTCTTTGTAAAAATCGCTACGAAGTTATGGTTTTAAAAACATTGTTTCTCAAAATTTAAGCCAAAATAATTTATTTTTAAATTTTTGAAGTTAAATAACTCGGTTATATTGAACTTATTTGAAAAACGGTAAAGGGGAAATATGTTTCTTTTATCGAGATCTACCAGCTCTGTGTGAAATATTTGCACTTATTTAATACTCATCCTGTACAATGTGGGAACGTTACGCGTTGTGAAACAACCAATTATGAAAATCTCTTAGAATTTTTACTTTTTATTATTAGATACTTATTCTGTATTCTTCTTCTCCCTGTGCCTTGTGCTAAGCCGCACGTTGGCGATTGTCTGTACTCTTCATACAATGTGTAGAGTGCCGTTTTCGGCTATTCGAAATATGGTGGCTGCGTCGTTGATGTTACACCGATCCCGTATGTTTCTTAGCCAGGAATGTTGTTTTCTTCCTGGGCCTCGCCGTCCCTCTATTTTTCATTGTAGAATCAGTTTAGGAATGTAATATTTGTCTCCTCTAAGGATATGGCCGAGGTATGAGACTTTCTTTTCTTTAACTATATTAAGCATTTCTCGTTCATAGCCTGCAGTTCTTAAAACTTCTTCGTTGGTGGCATGTGCGGTCCGTGGCACACGTAAGAGTCTCCGGAGAGTCCACATTTCGAAAGCCTCGATGCGGTTCAGGGTTCTAGCCTTGAGAGACCAGGTCTCTGCGCCGTATAGTAAGATGGGCCATATGTAGCATTTTACTACCCGTAGTCTAAGTGTTAGCGGGAGACTGCGTGCTAATAGGAAGTTTTTAAGTTTAAAAAATGTCGACTTTGCATAATTCGTTCTAAGTTTAACTTCCTCATCGCAGTCCCATCGTTCATTGATAATGGCACCCAGATGTTTATATCGTGGAACTCGCTCTATAATATTTCCATCCACGGTCAATGCGGTGTTGATTGTAGGCTGGCGTCCTATTACCATAAGTTTGGTCTTGGCAGCGTTGATTTTAAGACCGAAACTATTTCCCATGTCCCCTATTTTATTTATTATTTGCTGGAGATCCTCTAAAGTTGGTGCTAGTATTGCCGTATCATCTGCCGTATCATTCTGTATTGCCGTATCATTATGTATAACCTTATCTATTTTTATAACAAATATACTATTTTTTAACAATTTTAATAACTAATAAATTTATTTGACAACGTCAAAACAAAACAGACAAATTATTGAGACTATACCTTACATTATATCTAATACGTTTTAAATAAAATTAGAAGAGCACTGATAAACCGGAAACTAAGACTAGTCCCCATCGCACTCCAACTAAGTTTGTTGTTATATTCCTACCTTAATCTTTCTATTTAAAGTTTACACTCAATATAAATCTAATTTAAGAACACTGCTATAACAAAAATAGCCAATTTTCTACTAGAAGCTATCCGACTGTAGGAATCTAAATAGTAAATGGACAAGTCATATGATTACTACGTCTATACCTACGTCTTTATTGTTTCTCTATGTAGACTATTTAAAACTGCATCGACAGTGGTGATTGATAAATGATAAACAATCTTACGTACTGAAAGGTGGAAAAACAAATTTTCATGTGAACGTTTACGTCTATGCATTTTTAACTTTTGATCTTTTAAAACGTTTTAGTAGTATCTATTATGGCGATAGTACATCTGGTTGAAAGGATAAACCAAATTATAGTAGCAAAGTATTCTGAGTAGGTCATATAGGTCATGACTGGTAGTTTTCTTCTTTAGATAAAGTGGCATTCTAGATTTGAACATGATTGAGTTTCTTCCATAGGTAATCCATATATCTACTCCAGGGTTGTCGCAACTAACGTCGCATCCCCACGCCTAACCGCCACATGTTACGATCAAGAACATCTTCCTGTTTCAAGTTACAGTCCTCCATTGCTCTTCTGATGGCCTCATTCCAGGATCTTCTAGGCTGTCCTCTTTTCCTTTTTCCAGGAGGTGACCAGCTGTAGATACGGTAGGGCCATTTTTGGTGTTCCATGCGTAGCAAGTGTCGGAACCACTTAAGGCCCCTCTGTTCGACTCTATCCACTATTGTCTGTATGGCATCCATTTTGGCTCTGATTTTCACTTTCCTAACTCTGTCCAGTTTAGATACTCTCGCACTGTGTCTCAAATAGTCCATTTCGAGTGCATTTAAAGCTCACTTTTGTCCAGCTTTTAAGGTTCAAACTTCACACCCATAAGTTACTACCGACTCCACTAGGGCTCTTCCAATATATACTTTTGTGTTTGGTCTTATGTTTTTGTCCCACCAGATGCCATTCAGTGCTCCTATAATCTTCCGCCCTTGTTCTATTCTAGCAGATACTTCTGTTTTGTCTAGTCCCTTTCTGGTTATACGTGCCCCCAAATATTTAAACCATTCAACCTGTCTGAGCTTTGCATTGTCAGTAACAAAAAGGTCAAATTTATCATCTGAATTGGTCACTAGGTATTCCGTTTTATCAATATTCACAGTAAGACCCCATTCCGTGTATGCCGAATTTAATCTGCTCATCACGAATTCAAGGTCGTAAGCATCTTGAGCTATGACCACCTGATCATCGGCAAAATTCAATGTAACCAAACAGTCATCAGAACCACTTCCAAATACAGATTAAATAAAAGAAGCGACAGAGGGCATCCCTGTTGAAGGCCTTTAGTTGTAAAAATTACCTCAGACAGTTTGTTACCGCTCTTAACACGAGCTGTGTTGTTGTACAGCACCTTAATTAAATTTATGAGACATTCATCTACATCAAGTTGTTCCAATATGTACCATAGTTTAACTCTGGGGATGGAGTCGTAAGTTTTTTGAAGATCTACAAAAGCTAGATGTGTATCTCCTTCACGTGAATTCCGTTTTTCTATCAGTTGTTGGATAGTAAATAAATTATCTATACATGAACGCCCTGCAGTAAAGCCACTTTGCTCTTTACCGATTTTGGTGTAAGTAATCCATGCTAACTTAATTCTTCTGTTGATTTCTGGTAGTAGAGATCCCGAGCTGTCTATTAGTTATCCCAAATAATATACATTTTTCTACTATTTCCGCTCTTGTGTTATTGATTAGAATGTATTTTCTTTCCACTAGTTTATTGTACATAATTTAGTTCTTGCTAAGTTCATTTTGAGGCCCTCTTTATTGCTGTCTGTATTTAGTTCATTAATTGGTCTAGTCCAGCTGACGGAAGATTTCTTCGTAATTTTTTCCGTTTTTATATGAGCGATATAAATGAAATAAAAAAACTGAAAATATTGTCTAACATCACAGAACGAAATAATTCGATGCCCGTGATTCACGATCGCCAAAGCATTTTATTTTAAAGCACCGTGTATACGTGGGCAAGGCTAAAACCGATGCCAACCGTGATTTATCTCTACAATGGTAAATTAGCCGAATGTCAGGGAATAACTGCGCGTGAAAAGTTGTGTCTCTTTTAAAAATAGACACTTTCTCTGCACGGCAGTAGTACAGGAAAAAAGTTTCGCATTTTTTGAAGGTGTTTCGCGAATGTTTCAACGTGTCTGACAGATTTAGGCTCAGTGTTTTTGTTTCTTTAGAGGACGTTAACTTCTAGCTAATTTTTTTATTCTTCAACATAAAATATATTTTTTTCTTCATATTTTAGTTAATTTAAGTTATATATACATAAGGGTTGCAACGTTTTTCGTCTTCCGATTCCATCTACTTCCAAACCTCTGTACAAGACTTCTTTATCGATACCCTCTCTCCAGCTCTTGCGTGGTTTTCCCCTTTTTCTTCAATCTTGAGGGTTCCAATTTAATATTTTATTTGGGATTCGATGTTCTTTCATTCTTTATAAATCTCCATACAATATTAATTGCTGAGTTCTAATGTCATCTACAATGTCCTGTTTTAGTTCCATTTGGCGTCTTATGGTTTTATTTGGTATTTTATCTTTTCTGGATTTTCCAGCTGATCTTCTCCAAAAGTCCATCTCTGTGGCTTTTAGCGTACTTCCAGCTTTCTCTTTTAAGGGCCATACTTCAGAGTTGTAGGTAATTATACTTTTTACGATGGAATTGTAAATTCTTTTTCTATCGTTATATTCTTATCCCATAGTATTCCATTCAGCATCGAAACTGCTTTTCTGCCTTGCATATTTCTTTCCAATAATTCTTCATCCAGTGTTCCGTCTTTGGATATTTTCATTCCGAGACATTTGTAGCTGTCGCAATATCTGATGACTTGTCCTGTTACTAGTCGTAGGTATTGTTGTTGTCCACCAATGCACATGTATTCCGTTTTTTTAATATTCAGTTCTAATCCTCACTTTTAATACAGTCATATGCGAACGACAAGGTGTATACTGTAGTGTCATCATTTACTGATAGTCCCATACTACTACATTTCCGTTTCCATTTCTGTTTATATAATAATTTAAGTTAATTATAATTAATTAACTACGTATTACGTAAACCGGTCTTCAACGCTTTTTGTAGCTTCTGGTGCAGTAGACATCTGTGTAAAAACAGTCTTCTTTGAATGTGGTAGACAAAAAGCCAGTATCTGAGACGGCTTTTTTTAGAATTTAGAATGAGTGGGAGGGGGGTTAATCACTTCGACCTTACAGATCCATTGTGTCCCCCTTTCTTGAATCATAACTCATCATACAGTCCCAGGGCTTTGACAAAAGCCAGTATCTGGGACGGTTTTATAGAGGGTAGTTCTCCATCTCCAATATCAGTCGTACCAAAATTCATGGCACGAATGGTTGTCGTCTCGGCGCACTCAGTGATGAGGTGCACTGGTGTTTCACCATCTTCCCCACCCAAGAATCTGCATTCGCCGTTTCTTCTTAGTTTCAATCTACTGAGGTGTTCATTGAGGGAGACAGTGTCCTGTTAAAACCCGGTGACAATCCGAAAATTGTTCTTACTCCAGACCCAGGAAGATCTGTGATTTTTTCTTGATCATAAGCCCTCAGAAACTTCTTCAGAGTGTCCTAGACCATTGCAGATTTCCATTCCAGGTTGCGGATGGAATCTTCCAGGATTCTTGAGTTCCGCCTTGAGTTGGTTACCACTTGGAAAAGCAGAACGGTTCTGGTCCAGTTAGTGGAGTGTTCGCTCCTTCCTAGCTAGATTATTTGCTTTTTCATTGCCTTCTATCCCTTGGTGAGCAGGCGCCCAGTGTAGGAGGACTTTGTTTTCTTTGCCTAATTTATTCCAGCTTCTCTATGCATTCTTTGACCAATTTCAGATTGATTGATACTGAGTTGATCGCCTTTGAAAATGCTGCTTGACTATCCAGATAAGATGGCTATTTCTTGTTTCCGATAGTTCCTATCTAAGATAAGTTTGTACTCTCGATAGCGTAGATTTCTTGCCTGTAGGATATTTCTGCCTAGGTAAGTGCCCATTGGTTCAGGAGTAATTAGCTCTCGGCCCAAACACTCCGGATCCCTGTTCCCGTATTGTTTTGGAAGCATCAGCATACCAAGTTATGGTATGGTCTTTTTAACTGCTGGGCAAGCGTTTCGCTCTTCAATCCTTCTTATTGCTCAATACTACATTGACATGTTTGTCAAAGTTGTACGTTCTTAGCATATCGTTCATTGGGAGTTGCAGAAGTGGTATTTCCTTTTTGAGGGTGTTCCAAGCCCTGATCTGACAATTCTCCCAGTACTAATTCCGTTAGTGACCATTCTAATCATTGTCGCATTGGCATATCTACCAATGACAATGTGCAGTGGTGTTAGATCTAGAATGACCTCCATTGCTGCTGTTGGACAGGTTCTCATGGCTCCTGTGATGCAAACACATGCTAGTCTATGGACTTTGCATAGGTTTAGCCTTGCCGTCCGTTGCTCTAGTTTTGTGTACCAGGCAACTGCTCCATAAGTAATCTGAGACGGCTTTACAAAAGATAATGTTCTTCATCTCTGATATCGGTCGTACCAAAGTTTATGGCAGGAATGGTTGTGCTTTTTAAGTTGGTTTTGCTTTAAGTTGGTTTTTATTTGGGAAGCAGAACGGTTCTGTTCCAGTTAATGCGGTGTTTGCTTCTTTTCTAGCTAGATCGTCTGCTTTTTCATTGCCTTCTTTGTTCAGCTTGTGATAAAAGTATGTGAAAAATATTGCTATAATACCAAAATAGAGAGGTTGTCTTTTTTGAAGGTTTTCGAAACAAAAATTAAATTACTTCATTAGAAATAACTCCTAGAAGACATTACGTTATCATTCGAGATTTTCGTCAAACACATTTTTTTCTCTGGATTTATTTCTTTTAAATTTTTATTTTCCTTTTTTACACAAAAAATAACTAGGTGTTCCGACTTCGGTCTTTTTGATACACTCACATTTACAAGTCAAAAATAAGTCACATGACCTAAATGTATACCCGGTCTTTCAAAGGCATCCAGTCGGGCAAAGAAAGAGGCTGGAAAGCTGGACACGCTGACCTGCCCACTCCAGAGTTTTTTACATCTCGTTTACATATATATTTACTGTGTACTTTGAATACATTCCTTTTTTGTGCATAATGTTTTGGACTTTTTTGTATTGTAATACACTCACCGGCACGAAAAAGGGACTCCTTAAAATATTGATCTGTTTTAGAGTTTAATATATTATGTTCTGGTTGACCGATTTTGATGATTTTTTAAGCAATTTGTAGCTAAATTATTTGACTTTTTAGTGTCTCCTTCTAAATTAAAAATGAAACTTTCTATCTGTCAATTATATGAGGGAAAACAAAATGTTTTATAATATTTTGGTGAAAGTTTGAAATACCCTGTGGAATATGTTAACAGTGCAATGCAAGGAATTTAATATCGTTTTATCATCTAGGTACGTCTTTTCCCGATAGTTTACTTTTTTATTCCTCTCAATAGCTTTATTTTTATTGGAGATATTCGCGTTTGAATACGATAGTAACGATTTTAGCATTGATTTTGTGTTCTCATCAACACACTTATTGGAATGAATTTAGAATTTAGAATGAGTGGGAGGGGGGTTAATCACTTCGACCTTACAGATCCATTGTGTCCCCCTTTCTTGAATCATAACTCATCATACAGTCCCAGGGCTTTGACAAAAGCCAGTATCTGGGACGGTTTTATAGAGGGTAGTTCTCCATCTCCAATATCAGTCGTACCAAAATTCATGGCACGAATGGTTGTCATCTCGGCGCACTCAGTGATGAGGTGTACTGGTGTTTCCCCATCTTCCCCACAAATCTGCATTCGCCGTTTCTTCTTAGTTTCAATCTACTGAGCTGTTCATTGAGGAGACAGTGTCCTGTTAAAAACGCCGTGACAATCCGAAGATTGTTCTTACTTAAACCCAGGAAGATCTGTGATTTTTCTTGATCATAAGCCCTCAGAAACTTATTCGAGTGTCTTAGACCGTTGCAAGATTTCCATTCCAGGTTGCGGATGGAATCTTCTAAGTTCTTGAGTTCTGCCTTGAGTTGGTTACCACTTGGAAAGCAGAACGGTTCTGGTCTAGTTAGTGGAATGTTCGCTCCTTTCCTAGCTAGATTATTTGCTTTTTTATTGCCTTCTATCCCTTGGTGAGCAGGCACCCAGAGTAGGAGGACTTTGTTTTCTTTGCCTAATTTATTCAGCTTCTCTATGCATTCTTTGACCAATTTCGAATTGATTGATACTGAGTTGATCGCCTTTAACGCTGCTTGACTATCAGATAAGATGGCTATTTCTTGTTTCCGATAGTTCCTATCTAAGATAAGTTGTACGCGTCTCTCGATAGCGTAGATTTCTGCCTGTAGGATACTAGGGTAGGTGCCCATTGGTTCGGAGTATTTACACACTTATAAAATAGTGTATATTGTTTTTGTAACATTACACTCATTGAAAAGTCATATTATTATTATTTATTGACGTTTCCTCTAGTAGAGATGGTTTTAAGTTCTGAAGTATCGGCTATTGCTGCCTTAATTGATCATGGTAGAGACCTTTTGGACTTAAAACCATATCTGCAAGAGTAATTGCTTCACAGACAATAATAATATGATTTTTCAAAGACAGTGACATTAAGTAAATCATAAACACTATTTTATAGGTGTGTTGACCAAGACCAAAAGCGCAAAAAAAGTAAAAAATTCGGAAAAATGTTAGTGCCTCCTTCAAAAGCAAATATCTCCAAAAAAGATAAAGCTATTGCGATAACCAAAAAACAATCTATCGAGAAAAGATAAACTTAGATGATAAAGTGATTTTTAAATTCCTTGCTTTGTTAACTTTACTCCACAGGGTTGGAACACCACCACATTCACCAAAATGTCAACCTTAAGTTTTTCCTCGTATAATTGACAGATGGCAACTTTCCTTTTTAATTTAGAAAGAAATAGTAAAAAATCAAATAATTTAGCTACAAATTGTTGAAAAAATCATCAAAATCGGTCCACTAGAACACAATATATGTATATATGTCACTGTAAATGTCCGAAATGCGGTAAATCCTAGGTTTTACCGCATTTTGAGTTGGTTAGCGTGGTTACTTAGAGGGTGTTATTCATTGGTAAATCCTAGGTTTAGCGCGTGTATCCTAGGTTTTACCGCATTTCGGACATTTACAGTAACATATATAAACTTTAAAATACATACATTTGGGTAGTAATGGGGTTTTCATACAAGTTTTTGAAAATTCCAGTCAAGTGATCTCTCCGAAATTCAGACTTGGAACCCTGCAGTACACAAATAATGAAGCAATGAATATTTTGTTAAAAAATGTTAAAATCTCAAAAAGGAAATTTGATATTATGATATTTTGAGCTTCTCTCATCTTTTTGATAAATATATATATATATATATATATATATATATATATATATATATATATATATATATATATATATATATATATATATATATATATATATATATATATAGCATATATATATATATATATATATATATATATATATATATATATATATAACACGGAAATGTAGCAAAGAGAAGGTTTATAAATAAAAAATTACACACCACAAATAAAAAGAAATATATTTGCACAACTGTCTATTCGTCTTTTTTTCTTCTAAATTGACAAGCGACAGTGCGTTTGAATAGGTGAAACGACTTTTTTTAGACTTGGCTCGCTGTCAATTAACCAAAATAAAATCGGAAAAACAAATAAATACTGAACGGCTGCTGCTTCTCTGTCTGTGTATGTGTTGAAGTTCAGGGTGGAAATCTTCGAAACCAAACAGTTGTCATTGTATAAATAAATAGGAAACTTGGAGGCTTGTCGGCGATTATGGGAGGAAACATTTAAAAAGAAAGATTTTCGAACTCCAGAAGTTTTTTTTTATCTCGTGACATATGCGAAAGTTATTTTCAGACTAATATTCTTTTTGGGTCTTGTGCAGAACAGGTCCCCACGAATTCGAGGTTTTTTTAATTTTTAATGTGGATCCCATAGTTAATGGAATAGTCTAAAAGAAAAAAATTGTTGGATGAACCACTTTTTCTACGAAAAAAATAATTGAAAATTCGAAATTTTCACTACATTTCAATGCGAAAACTCTCTATTATAACCTTCATTAAGCCAGTAAAAACAAGGTTATGCACAGTGTTGCCATACTCACCCTGTGTAAAATCGACGAAAACGTTCGACTTCTTATATTCGTTTTTTTTTACATTTAGTACGTATTTTAAGAACACGAAAAATTAAAAATATAATAAACGAGGCAAAGCAAAAAACACTATAAAAATAAATTGACATTAAAATCATTACATACAGTATTTAGCACAATTGTTTAAAAATGTATTTTTCCTGGATTTGTTCAGTGAGATTCCGAAATCGATGTGATTTGTGTACTTTCAAACACTCCCCACCAAATAAATTAGTCTATATATTCGGAGATAAAGGGAGACTGCATACATATTCGTCACAAGAACCTAAATCAAATTCGTATTAAAAAAGGGAAAAAACAAAGTGAAACAAGAGTAATCAAAACAAGCGTAAGCTTACTCTATTGCTCTTGTTTCACTTAATATGTGCGTTGAAGAGGAACCAGATTGCTCCAGCTATATTATGGCAGCTTTAATGTGCGACTAGAAGCAACTTGAAATTCGCATTAAAAAACGCAACCAAAAGGCGAAACAATAGTAATAAAAACACACTTATGCAATCAAAACACGCCACTAGTAAAAATCAGAAAATGCGGATTTTGACGATTTAAAATATCAAAAAAAACAAATAAAAATTAGTAAAAACCAACCAACCCCACCAAATAACCACCTAATCAATGCATTAGCACTCCCCAAATAACCAGGCTAACCAAAGCATTAACACCCTCCAAATAACCAGGCTAACCTAATTATTATGACAAAATTTCATTGATTACTCGTCGAAAAATAGTATATACATATTTAAAAAACTTATATTTTCGAAAAACCTGAAAAATCCTCAAATTTTATTTCAGAAATTGCTTTAAAATAATCCACACTAACGAATAAGTAATAATGTGCTTAAATTAGGTCATTCCACGTCTATATAAGGTAGTAAAGTGCTAATATGTGATGTTTTTACTGAATCTGTGTAAAAAATTTTACATATTTACTGTCCGTCGCCTGTACCCAAAATACGTTTTTTGCCGCTTTTTAAAGATAAAACACATTCATCCAACAATTTTTTTGCTTAAAAATGTTCAATTTAAGATAATCTTGCAAAAAATACCAAAAAACTGTTAAATGCGTGGGGACCTATTGTGCACCAGAGCCATTCTTTTTTTTTTCAAACGTCACAAAAGTATTAGTTTTTTGATTGACAATATGAAAATAGTTATTTATGTAACAAGTTGCGAAGTGAACGTATTTTAAGCACGGGACGAAAAATGCGTCGAGTGCATAAAACACTCTTTTCGCAACGAATTTCATACAAGATTTTTTGTGAAAGCGGATAATTTGAGATTTTCGTACTATTATTATTATTTATTTTTAAACATTTTTAAAATGTTCTGGTAATCGGTTTCTAAGGCATTGTTTATGCATTGTTTAATGACAAAGTTCTGTCAGGTTCAAACGTCGCCGTATTTCCTACAAAGTTTTGTGAAGAAATGAGTGATAATGACGAGTCTTTGGATATTCAATAAGCTGCTGAAACTGCGCTATCCACGTTAGTGCCCGAGAAGTCGACAACAACTTTGAAACCTGTGTCAATTTACTTTTAGGTACTAGTGTCTAAACAAGTGTGACTTTTAGATACTAAACTTGCGTGCATGGAAATCGGTCCACTATGAACTTTTGACTTTAACTGTGTCTTTTAGAATCTATTTATCAGACCAAGAAAAAAATATGAGCTGCTTCAAAGACAATTTAACATGCTTTGATATGAGTATAAATTTATCCAAAGTACTTATCGTTTATATGCGTAACAACGGATAAACAAATGAAAAGCATTTGTGTTGTGGTGACAATAAGAATAAAAAAAACTTATCAAATATTGCAATTACTACTTTATTGTTACTTTGTAATCGAAATTTGCACATTTTTCTTTTATTGTTTGATTTGTTGTGTTTCAATGTTTGATTAGTGTTGCAATTTAATGCATACATCACGGAAAAAAGCTGCCAAAGTAATCGCTTTAGTCGAAAATGGACTTAAACAGAGAGTTGTAACTCAGCACTGCATATGACACGCGGAGCGGTACGAAGAGTGTGTGAACGATATGAGGAGACTTGATCCTTTCGTAGGCGACCTGGAACTAGTAGAAAGAGATATACAACGGATCGTGATGACCGCTTTATTGTGTCAACAATATTAAGAAATCGGCATTTTAATGCTATTCAGGTGCAACAACAGCTGCGTGAAACACGAGGAGTGACTGTTAGTCAGTGAACAGTAAGACGAAGATTGAAGGAATGTAACATGACCCCCAAAACACCCGCAATTGGTCCAAAACTTACCCAAGCTCATCGTCAAATACGCCTGCCTTTTGCACGGAACATCTGAATTGGACACTAGAACAATGGGAATGTGTTTTATTCTCAGATGAGGATATGCCTCTATGGTGGCGACCGAATAAGAAAAGTGTACTAGAGGCCAGGTGAGCGATTCGGAGAATGCTGCATTGAGGAGCGGATTGCTTATGGAGGTGGTTTCTGCATGATCTGGGGCATAATTTTTATAACTGCGCGAACCGACCCGGTTTTCATCCGTTGGGACGACCGTCCGCACGGGAGAGGAAGTTTAACTGGTGCTAGGTATATTGAGGAGATTTTAGCAGTTCATGTGGTACCTTACGTCGACTACATTGGAAACGAATTCACTTTTATGCATGATAATGCGAGGGCACACACATCAAGAATCGTACACGATTACATTTCAGAAGTCGGTTTTCGGGTTATGGAATGGCCAGCATGTAGTCCAGACTTAAACACGATAGATTTATGGGATGAGCTAAAACGAAGAATTTGTGCTAGACAAAGAGCCCCGACCTCTATCCCAGAGCTAATTGTTGCAGTATAAGAAGAGTGGCTTAACATCCCGCAAGCAACAATATCAAACTTGATTGAATCTATGCCAAATTGTATGAGAGATGTTGTAAGAGCAAGAGGGGGTCATACCCATTATTGAAAATTTATTTTAGCCAATTGTCAATAAATAAATAAATAAATAATGACATACATCTTAGTAATAAAAACGATAACTTGTTTCATGCATTAATTTAATAATTTTAATCCAAAGAAACCGAAATACAAATTAAGACCTCTAAACTCTTTTCAAAGAGTATGAAATTGTCTTTCAAACAGTATATATTTTTTCGTTATCTGACAAATATATTCTAAAAAATATATAGTTAACTTCAAAAGTTTGCCATGGGCCGATTTCTATGCACGCAAGTGTAGTTTCTAAAAGAATGTCATTTCGAATCTCAAATAAATATCAAAAACTGTCAATTTCGAAACGCTTTCACAAAAAGTCATTTTAA
Source organism: Sitophilus oryzae (assembly GCF_002938485.1). Classification (NCBI taxonomy): domain Eukaryota; kingdom Metazoa; phylum Arthropoda; class Insecta; order Coleoptera; family Curculionidae; genus Sitophilus; species Sitophilus oryzae. The sequence continues at coordinate 978,379 of NW_022145777.1, read as the reverse complement.
TGTCTAGTCATAACAGTAAAACACTTATTTTAGGCTTAAGCACAAAAGTACGAAAATATATTATTAAACTGACATTAAGTGTCATATTTAACGAATGTAACCATATGCGTATAAATAGTTCCTGCTGTGGAAAAATAAATTCTCTCTTTATAAATATTTATAATGATTTGAGACTTTTAATAATGAATATATAATAAATTTAGTTACAAATATCTATACAATAATTTTTAATTGTATTTCAGAATAAACACCTTTTCACAGACGGTGTATTAATGTTGACACATGCTGTATTCACACCACACTAACCAGAATGTACGAACTTTATCCAAAATTATCCAGTATCAACCAATCTCCTGAACAAATTTAAGTAGAATTTATTTAAGAGTGTTATTATAAAAAAAGAAAAAAAGGACTACCTTGGATAGTCTTAGATGAGCTACTAAGCACTCGTTCGGGTTGTTATAAACATGTATCTAACAAGTATTTTTGATTTTTAGTGACTTTTTTGAATTTTAAATATATGTTGTTTGGTAGATAGACATAACACATGGAAAATAAAATGAACATTTGAAATTTCCATTTCTGTGTATTTATTTTTGTTTTGGGAGAACTCACTTGGCCATAGGTTATTACAGATTTTACAGATTACAATTTTTTCTGGATATACAGGGTGTTCCTCAATGACATGCTAATATTTAAGGGCGTGATTGTGGGACCTATTCTAAGAGAAAAACTCCATATGAATGTATGTCCTAAACGAGGTCCTAACCTTTGTAAACTTACTAGGCACTGATATTCTCTCGTTTCCTCTACAGATTGACAATTTTGTTATTATAGTTAATTATATATTATACAGGGTCGCTTTTATGTATGGAAATGGAAACGGTTGATTATTAGGTAAAATATAGGAGGTACCGCAAAAAGTTAAATACAAAAGTTATAGGATTTTTAAATATCTATTAGCGAGTAATAAATTTAAGTATACAGGGTCGTTCATAAAGTCGTGGCACATCAAAGTTTCATTTTTTTTAAATGAAAAAAAAAATAAGTGCTTGTGTATTACGTTTAAACTATGTTTACACATTGCAGTTGTGACTACCGCGTGTATACGTATGTATTTTGCTTCGTATATACATCTTGTGCTAGATAAAACTACTTCTTATGAACGAATTTAGGAAATAATACAAGTTTTGATGCCTAACTTTTCGTTCTTTTTAAGAAATATTTATTCAATGATAGCAATTATATCTTTTCAGAACGAAAATTAGGAAGGCAAAACTTTGTATTTTCCAAAAGTATCTCAATCGTAAGTTCAAGAGAAGTAGCCTTAAAATTGTTCCATTTTTGTTTTGTATTAAATGTACCATTTTTCTTCCATAAAATGGATTAAGTGGTTAAAAAATAATATTCTTATATTTCTTTATATCATGGAACGCAATAGCGCAAATAACACAATAATAATAATTATTTACACTGCAGAATCCAGAAGTAAGAAAACACTGTAAAAGAACAGAATTTGTATCAAAATGTATTAAAAATATAAGTACCTAGTATAACAACATACTAAAATGGTAAACACTGGTATATCGCCACGATTTTGTGGACCTCGTTTAGTCATTTTTTTCTCCTCTTTTCCCTCCAAGCAGTTGGTTTATTAGCATACTCATTCATCGAGCACTCTGTTGGACTTTGGATATATTATAATAAATCCATATTAACAATCTCACCCTTAAATTTTATATGAAACTGATTATTGAATATTAAACATATCTGTGTATATTGATCCATCAATAACTTACCGAATATCAGTGTAAGAAGTTCTTTGAAGTATTTAAATCTTTCTTTCTCTGGTCCATTTAGATTTTTATTATTTCCATATTAAAAAAAATTATATTGCAGAGCTAACTCAGCTAACCTCTTCATCATTATACGAGAATATTTGGAGTTTTCATTCATTGGAGTCAAAATTTGGTAAATTGGGTATCGAGTAAGGGAAGAGTCGCTGCTGTAATATTAATAATACTCTTAGGAAGGTGTAACAAAGTAATTAAAAACGTGTACTTACCTTAAAATCTCTTTTAAACTACACACAAACAGAACATTTATATAGAGCTTCGAAATGATAAAACAATAATGGCTGCTAACACATACCACTCCTAGAAAGGAGAAACGAGAGAGGACACAGAAGATACACTTGGTCGGTGTCTCTACGGTGAGGCTATCCGCGCATGCGCACACCTTCATTTCATGCTAGAATGTAGACACAACAGTACACTATTACAAAGTGTCTATATAGATATTTATATTATGTGTATACGTCATATTTTTACAAGGTGTGTACTATAGGCACAACTATGATACAAAGTATCACACATACATACGACTTATACATTGTATGTCTCATATACCGACGTCGGATTTCATCATTTTAATAATTATTTGTTACGTTACAAAAAACTCTTTAGAAGTTTAGTGCAGTGCATACGGTAGTTAGTTGAGTGCATACGGTATACAACTAGTAAACACTGTATCACACAATTCTATCAATATAAACCTGCGTGTATCTCATATGTATATGTTAGAACTAGATGGACACTTAGGTTCACTTTAACATATTTTGTTTCTCATGTGTCTCCCTTGTAGAAATGTAATTTCATTTGGAAGTGCTATATGGGCAACCGTTTCCGAGTTAGGTTTTGAAAATATCACTTAAACAATTTTTTTTTAATTAATTTCGATGGGTTTGGTTTGATTTAATGATGCCATTCTGCAGAAACTGTGATACTGTTGTAATGGGGTTTTAAATTCCTATTAGCTACTAGTAAATTTAAATATACAGGGTCGGTCATAAAGTTGTGTCACATCAAACTTTATTTTATTTAAATGAAACCCCCCGTATATTATTGAATATTTCAATTCTTCCTTCAATTTTAAGCAATAATCGTAATGTACATAAATTGAAGAATTGAAATGTTGAACGAAAATTTTGTACTTTCCAGACTAATGTCAAATATTATTAAGTATCGCAGTTTCGGCAGAATGGCATCGTTAATTGAAACTGTATCGAAATAAAACATATCGAAATTAGTTATATCAAATTGTTTAAGTGATATTTTCAAAAGTCAATAACTCGGAAACGGTTGGTTTGAGGTACATTGTGTGTATTTCGATATTTGCTTAGAATTGAAGGAAGAACCAAAACATGCAATAATATACAGGGGGTTCCGTTTAAAAAAATAGAACTTTGATGTGCCACGACTTTATGACCGACCCTGTATATTTAAATTTATTACCCGCTAATAGATATTTATAAACCCTATAACTTTTATATTTAACTTTTTGCGGTACCTCCTATATTTTACCTAATAATCGACCGTCTCCATACACAACAGTGACCCTGTATATATTAGGGTGCTTCTAAGTTTTTTCTTATTTCTGCGTGCATAAACCTGTTTAAAATCAAGAAAAATCTGTCGCTGCCACTGGCACCTATCAGACATTCAAGATCGGCGACTGATATATTATTGCCTAATACGGAAACGGCAAACGCTCTATGCATTTGCCCATATTTCATCCGTTTATTAGGCAAATTCCGCATCTATCTTCCATGTAAATCAATCGGAGACTGGAGAGCTTTACCTGGCCGAAAGAGCGACGGCCATATTTTATATTCGAAGGAAAAGACGTCGTAAATCTCGTTCGAATGCGATAGCTGTAAAATTTTATTTTCGCGAAAAACCCTATGTTTTTCTTCTAGCACCGACCGTCTCGATGAATTTTTCATAATGCGATGCATTTTCTAACAGTTCTCTTCTTAAAAGATGCATAACAGCACCTTTGTTTTTTAGAGATGACGTACATTGTTATAAAAAATATTGATATTGAGACTATTTGATTTTTCTCCATAGCAACTGTTAAAATTGCCTTATATCTATCAAAAATAGTAGATAAAATAGTACTTTAACCACAGGGGTAGATTAAATGATACTTTAACAGCGAGGATAGGTTTAAAACTTTATTTATTTTCGCACGTTTTTTAATTGCTTCCATTTTTGAAAATTTTTGTATTCCTTTTTATAAGTTATTCGGGATTTAAATGGAAGTAGTTTGGATATGGCGTTTGTCGCCTCAGCCCGAATATCTGTTGGTAATTTACTTATTTCGTTTTGAGCCATATCTGGCTCCAATTCAATCAGCAATCGACACGAAAAAGAATTAAAATATTGACTCAAAACTGACAACTAAAGAGACAGCTTTATTTGTCAAATTACAAAAACGTTAACCCAGCACAATATTTTTCCCACTCGTAATAAATTTTTTAAAATAGTAATTTCTGAATATTTTTTTAAACGTAACTCGCTATGGAAAAATATTGTTTTATTCGTCTCCCGAAATTAATTCACTGGCAATTTCATCGCTCGTGAATTAATCTTTTCGGTTGACGATAAAATGCCGACGATAAATTTTATCGTCTTGTATAAAAAATAACTATTATTTTTAATACATAAATATTGGCAAAATGTTATCAAAAGATTTTTTTGATGTTACTACATATGATTAATTAAGAAAAATATGTCTTTTTATTTTTTTCTATAGAATGTGACGTGAACTGTCACAAGAAATGCGAAAAATTGATGGCAAATTTGTGCGGCATCAACCAAAAGTTGGTTGTAGAGGCCATAGAAAAAGTCAGGAAAGGTGAGTAGCAATAACAATAATTATTAAATATTGTTTATACAGGGTTGTTCACCACATACGACACGGAATATTGTAGCTAAACAATTAGATTTCTACAAATTGTAAGTTTTGGGTTCGTTGAAGGACTATTAGAGCTACAATTTAAAAATATTTTTACAAGATACAGAGTGTCCCAAGTAAGTAAAAAATATAATAGTTGTATTTTTTTAAATGGTTCCAAACCAAACCAAACACACTGTATATTATTCTATTTTTAGATTCTACGATTGAAATAAAGGTAAATTTGATTAAGGTTTATCGCACTTAAACCTTACCGTTTTTGAAATATCTTCAATTTTTTGAATTTACATTAAAAATTTTAAGGCTTCATTTCTCCAAGGGTATCAAAGATTTTAATACTAAATATTTACTGAAGTTTATTTATTGATCAGATATTGTGTTGCAATAATAAACAAAATACTACCTTAGACAGAGTGTCTATAAATTTATAATAAATAATTACTAGCTTTAAACGGCAATAACTTGTTTAATTTAAATGGAACACCCTGTATATTTTACGTAACTCAGATGCACAATTTAATTGTCTATCAAATTGTATTATACTATTTTTTACCTATACCTTCAAGTTTTCGTAGAAAATGCATTTTTTTATAATTAAGACCTGATTTATCAATATACCCATGGAATATTGATATTTTAGATTATTTCTAAAGATGTAATAAATTTTCAAAGAGTACAGATACTAATATTGTCGATATAGTTTGCTTATTTCAGTCAAGAATAAAAAAACAAAACTGTTTAAATATTATTTGTTAAAGAGCACCAATTAATATAATCCCAGTATTCAAACTACATTAATTGACTTTTACGTTGATTAATAATAATTGCTCCAAATACTAAAAAACTGAATTTTGTATGTGTATTAGACAGTGTGGTAAAAAGTAACACCTTATAAATTTTATTTGATTTTTTGACGAATACAACAGAGACCTTCATTTTCATAACTTATTATTATACTGATTTCTGAGTCAAATCCATATTTATTTAGATAATTCAGTTGATAAAATAATAAAGTATGTAATTAACTAATTTTTGCGCGGAAATAATGGTTGTATATATAATTGGTATACTCTTTTACAAAGATTTAAATACTTTTCTTTTTGCAAACCGATGGGCCTATAATGTTATTATTTTTACTACCTGTACATTTTGTACATATATTGCTTTAAAAAAATCTAAAATGTCAATATTCCATCGATATAGTGATAAATGAGGTCTAAATTATAAGAAAATGCATTTTCTACGAAAACTTGAAGAGATAGGTAAAAAATGGTATAATACAATTTGTCAGACAATTAACTTGTGCATCTAATTCACGTAAAATATACAGGGTGTTCTATTTAAATTAAACAAGTTATTACCGTTTAAAACTAGTACATAATTATTTAACATAAATTTTTGGACACTTTGTATAAGGTATTATAATTTTTATTAGAGCAACACAATATCTGATTAATAAGTAATCTTCAGTAAATATTTAGTATTAATAACTTTGATACCCTTGGAGATATGAAGCCTTAAATATGTATTTTACTGCAATTTCACAAAACTGGAAATATTTCAGAAACGGTAAGATTAAAATGCGGTAAACCTTAATCAAATTTACCTTTATTTCAATCGTAGAATCTAAAAATAGAATAATATACAGGGTGTTCCTTTTTAAAAAATACAACTATGATATTTTTTACGTATTAGCACAGAATATCTAGCTACGCGTATAGCTAGATATTCTGTGATATTAGGGACAATCTGTATCTTGTAAAATGAATTTTAAATTGTAGCTCTAATAGTCCTTAAACGAACCCAAAACTTAACAATTTGTAAAAATCTGATCGTTTAGCCACAATAATACGTGTCGTATGTGGTGAACAACCTTGTATTTTCAGATATGTTTATTTATTTATATAACATGTTGCAAACATTCGGTGAAATAATTTCATAATTCCAACTGAGTACTGAAAATTTTATTCTAATGATATTATAAACTACCGTATGATTGAAAAAAAAATGGCGTCCAGTTAGCTGCGAAATGACGATCGATGACACTCCCCATGTAAATTTACATATAAAATGACAGCGATCTTCATTTCATTGCCATCGCTGACGCTGTTTTTTCTCGATCATACGGTACTTTAGAATGTTAGTATTTAAATAAATCGTTAAGGAAAATAAGTAACGTAGGTTTGCCTTCTTTCAAAACATATTTTCAGACAAAAAAGGTGCAAAATCAAAACAGATTCTCAGATATTTTGAGACCGAATTATCTTATACCTTCTTCGGTATTTCGTCTGCGATCTTTATTGGAAAATTCCAATATCTCCACGCCTACGCAGCTCGATAGGTTTTTTGTTTTATTCAAAGCATATTTCTAAATTAAATTTCGCCACCGGTAATGAGATTTCTTCATAATGGAAGAAAATGATTTTGGAGATTAAAACGAGAATTTAGAGGAAATTTGAAGCTTTTTTTGTTAGGGTAAATGTTAACCCCAGCGGGTATTTTTGGATTTTATACCGGGTGATGCACCGTCATTGGAAACATAGGAAATCCTATGCATATTTTGATCTTTCCAAATATTGGCTCTCCTGTTGATTTTACGGTAAAGTCGTACATAGGTTTCTAAAGACGTACATATGCTGAATGCACATGTCAAATTTAAACAATATTAGACAAGTCAATTTTAACTAATTTAATCTACGACAATGTCATTATGACACATTTAACATTGTCATTTGGATGTCATTATGGCTTTCATAATTGCACTAGTGCTATTATGAATTCATAATAACACGCAAATTTTAAAATAAGAAACAAGCAAAAAAAGGTACCTAAATACGTTTATTTATTGTAAACATTAATTATAATATCAGTACAATTGGTTAAATTAATTCCAGATGATGACAGGTGAGTTGAATTTTTAGAAAATAAATTTATTTCCTGAGTGCTTGAACTTGTTGAAGACCCTTCATTGCCAGAAATGTTACCCAAAATATTACATGACACGTTTTTCTTATTTTCTCTGGAATTTTCTGTTTAGCTCTCTACCACTGTGTTAGAGCGCCAACCACCATGTCTTTTAACAGTTAATAAATCCACTCCTGAATCAGCAAGCAACGACGCAGACGATCTACGGAAACAATGTCCAGTGTATTGTTGTGGATTTGGAAGACTTAGGAACAATGCTATTTTATACGGCATTTTCCCTAAAGTATTAATGCCAACGGGTTGCTTAATACATTTTCCATTTCTGTACCCCACAAAAAATCGAGTATGCTCTGTGTTGCTTGGCCGCATAGCTATATATCTTCTTCAACCATTTCCACCATATTTATTCCTTCAACATTCCCTTTAGTTATAAAAAAAATCTCGTGATATCTTTGTTTTCGTAAACGGAATAATGACATGAATGCATTGTCCTTCATCTTTAACATTTTTGCAGCTGCAGGGTTGTCAACTCGGATACGCCACGGCAGGCTCCACCGCAAGTTCCACTATCAATGAAACTTTTTCAGGAAATAAGTTTTATCATCAGCTTCCAACAAAAACCAGTTATGTCTTCTTTTCTTAAAATTCTCGATTTTTTGACCGAAATCCTTCCGATTTTCTTTTTTAGAAATGCAATTAAATGGACGGTACTTACTAATAACTGTATTTTTCTTCACTGATATAACTGAACGTAGCATGGAATAATACACCCAAAGTAATGAAGCCTCCCTATGTTTTGAAAGATGTTCAAAATAATATTCCAGGAACCTTTTCGTCACTACTATTCTTGATTCCTTTCCTTTACACCAATCTTCAAGTTTTACATAGGCTTGCTCGTACATTTGTCTTGATTTTTCGGGGAAGTGAAGGGGAATCGACAAAGTTTTGCGCAATGCTTTCAATATCCAAAGGGACACTTTCAGAATCAGAATCCACCCATATTAATATTATTTTTTGCTTTTTGCTAAAACTGAACGTTTAACACAAAAATTGAACATCTATAATTGAGTTGTCAAAGAGTCAAAATGGAAACAATCAACAAGTTATCGGTTACCACGGCGTCCACTAATGGGCACCTAGATAATTTTTCAATTTTGATTTTTTATGAGGATATCTCTGATATTTTAAATTAAATCAAATCTCTTTGGATCGTCCCACTCGTGTCGCGTCGTAGATTAAATTTTTGAATGATACACGTTCGATACGAACTTTTAATGAAACTTATAGAATGCCATTATGATGTTCCTATCGAACTTGTATCATTAATAACTATAAGAAAAACTGGTAACAATCCAAAACAAATAAGATGTCAAGATTGATCCGCAAGGCGTAATCTTTCTCAAATTTAATTTTCATTCATTTTTGTATCTTATCTTATAGCAGCTTTAAGAGCTATCAACTGTTCAAATCGAAAGTGTTTAAAGAATGCCTAGAGAAGCTGGAACAAATTAGGCAAAGAAAATAAGTCCATATCAGCCCATCAAGTGATAAAATGTAATGAAAAAGCAAACGATCTAGCTAGAAAAGGAGTGAACATTAAACTAACTGGAACATTAAACTGACTGGAAGGCAATAAACAAGTGCGAACGCAAATTCTGTGGGGAAAATGCAGAAATACCAGAACAAAAACCTACTTTAAGTACCATAAACATTGGTACGACTGATATCGGAGATGGAGAACTAAACTCTCGAAAACCGTCTAAGATACTGGCTTTTGTCACAGCCCTGAGACTATATGATGAGTTATAACTCAAGAAAGTGTGATTAACTCTTCCCCCCTCCCATTTAATCTACAATCTATTATTTCATCGAGTCTACAAGATCCTTGCAGTACGTTTTTTTTAAATGGGACACCGTGTATATGTTATAACAATTAGAAATACCTGGCTACGTGTTGTAGAAGGCAGCTGATTTTTCGAAAAAAAATAAAGGTATTTTTAGAAGCTTTTTGGAGTTATATCTGTATCGAGTAGGTTGATGTTTGAGTTTTTCGAAAAAATAAAAATACCTGTCTAGTGATTAGAATTTCTATTTTTGATGGCTGCGAAATCGTTTATTTCACTTGCGACACACCTATTATTTGTTATTTTATTATATGTCGTTTAAAACAAAATATTAGATGAAATGCTTCCCAATAAAAAAAAGAATACAGCAATACTGTCAAGTTTAAATATTTATTTCGTATTTTTTACTTTAAGATGCATTATAATATAAAATTATATCTGATGGATGAAGAAAAATACAGCTTAAATACATTTTTAAAATAAATTGAAAAAAACTGTGTTATTTAACTTTAAAATTTATAAAAATAAAGTTTATATTTCTTAAATTATACATTCTTATACATCTTTAAAACACCCTGTGCAATAATCTCGTGAGCAAATCTTCCTAAAACATTATTTCTTCGGTCAGAACCAGATCTCCTGAATATTTTGTTTTTTGACTCATGTCAACACATGCTTTGGTTAATTTTTAAGAGCAATATGAACTTGCCACGAACATTTTGCAATTTTTTCAATTATTGTTACTTTTTGATGTTAGTCTTCATAGTGACGAGGTGGCTTTGGTGATTATTGTTGTGTACGATAGGATATGGTTCTTATTGTCGAAGATTATGGAAAAGTCATTGATCTTGTTGAAGTTGGCCGAAATTATGAATATTCGCTTGGTCCTTGAAGACGAATGGGAAAACATAACACAATATATTTGCAGTCTCATTAACAGTATCGACGTCTACAGACAGTTATAGCAGCCGGGGGAGGCAATAAGTTTTTTGCTTATTTGTTCACTTAGTTAATACAGTTATTTTTTTTCATAACCTTAGTTCTGTTAGTGTTACTAATATTTATTAAAACCAAGCCTGTATCGTTACTTTTTAACGTTTTTTAAATTCTAAGAGTTCTAATCAGTGTCGATATGACAATACGACAATAATCACCAAAACCACCTCATGATATTAAAAAATAACATCATAAATTAATGATAGTTGAAAAAATTGCAAATTGTGGCAAGTTCATTTCGCTCGTAAAAATTAACCAAAGTATGTGTTGACATAAGTCAAAAAACAAAAATGCTCAGAAGACATGGTTCTAATCGAAAAATAAAGTTTTGGGAAAAGTTACCATTGAAATTATTGCACAGGGTGTTTTAAAGTTAAGATAAAAAAACAACCCTTCAATTAACCCTGTATGATAAGCTAAATAAATACAAAAGTTTATAAAAAAAACTGAGTTTGTGATTTAAAGTTGACAACAAACAAACAACGCTTTTGTACAAAAAGCCAAAATTGCTTCATCGACAAAGCACTCGCCAAAACAAACAAAGCACAAAGAAAATACAAACAACAAAAATACATAACACAAATAATACGATTCAAAAAATTTAAGTCATTAAAATAACCAAAAGAATATACATGGACAATTGCAGAACAGTACGCGGTAAATAGATATAATTTTAGAGTTATAAAATATTAAATACTTGACCTTTGACCATGTGTGAGATGATCAAAATAAAATTATAAATAAAATTCAAAATTGTTCATAATTAAACATCAACAAAAAATCGTTTTACCGTATATAGGGCTCTCTCCAGTAAGTATGGTTTTAGAGCTTTGCGAAATGCGGGGAAGAACGAAAGCGACTTGATATTCAAAAACAGATGATTGTACATTTTGGCGTGTACAGTAATGAACCTTTAACTTCTGAGCTCGGGGTTGGCAGATAAAGATCGTGCTCCGCATTCCTAAAGTGGATAGTTGTGAGATGGCTTTTCGAGAATAGCAGATATGTGCTTGCGGATTACGCAAACGGATTCAAAAATGAATAAAGAAAGGAAGAGTCAGTATTTTGAAATTTTTAAAGAAATTCTGGCAGTGTGAGTTCTACTGTTCAGTCCCAATAAATACCGAACTGCTCTCTTTTGAAGTCTGAAAATACGATCAAATTTTGTTGCGCAGCAAGTACCCCAGAACGGAAGGGCATAACGAAGATGTGACTCAAAAACGGCATAATAGGCTATTTTAGAGGTTGAGAAGTTAAGTTCCTTAGAAACTGGTCTTAGCGCAAAACAGGCAGCTTAGTTTCTTTGATAGAGCTTCGATGTGAAAGTCCCATTTTAACGAGTTGCCTACAACAAGTCCTAAGAATAGAGTCCAGGACGTCAATAGTGGTGTTATTAAGTACAAAGGTTGTATAGTACTTTTTATGTGACCAGCTTTTAGTTTTTGATAGAGTTGAGGTATAGGAGATTAGAATCGCACCAAGATTTAATGGTGCGTAAGTCACTGAATATAGTATCATATAGTGCCGCAACATCTGGGCCGCTCCAATTGAAACTAGTATCGTCCGCAAAGAGGCAGATTTTACCGCTATAATGTCTAGATTTGTAATGTCGTTGATAAACACCAGAAACAAAATAGGGCCAAGTACTGAACCCAGAGGGACACCACATTCTATAGGCTTACAAGAAGACATAGACGTATCAATCCTCACAAGCTACCTTCTGTTGCCAAGATATGACTTAAGCCATTCGGGCGGCACTCCCCTGAAACCATAGTATTGCAAGTTGTTAATTAAGATATTATGATTTACACAATCGAAAGCCTTAGAGAAATAACAGAAAATTGTGGCTGTAGAGTGATGGTTATTCAGGCTAGAGTATACATTATTAAAAAGGTCGAACATAGCATCATTTGTGCAACTGTTACTTAGAAATTCAAATTGATGGGTAGTAAGTATTTTGTATTGAAGGAGAAAAGATATAAACCTTTTTTTAACCAATCTTTCAATGATCTTAGATAATGTGGGAGGAGTACAATTGGGCGATAGTTCGAAGCTTCATCTTTATCTCCTCCTTTATACAGAGGAATAATTATTGGTGTCTTAAGGCAGTTTGGAAAAACTCCTTTTGGAATGACTCGTTAATTAAAGTAGTAAGATGGTTTAATGGAATGGCATTCAGGAAGTTCAGAGAACATTTTGAGAGTAAGCCCATCAGTCCCAGATGAGGATTTGTTTTTAATACTATTAGTTGTACTACGGAGCTCATCTCATGCTACCGGCGTGAAGAAGAAACTGTGTAATTCTCATTTGCTTTAGGGAGATATGAAAGTGAATCATGAGAAGGAGTTATGGTGTTTACTAAATTTTTAGCAACATTAATAAAGTAAGTGTTTAAATCTTCAGGTGAATTAAAGACTGTTGATAGATCTATATACAAATTGCTAAAAAAATCATGAAATAGGACTGAAAGTAAAAATATATAAGACATGCTTTAATCTTGACGAAAAAGTGTTCCCTTGCGTTTTTTGCATTTAAGTGTATTTTAGATTTGATTTTTGTAGTGACTATAGTGTACATGGTTTTGTCCGTCAATCCCATCAACTTTAGATGCCTATTAAGCTCACTATAAATGCCTTGTTAGTAGACATGTCTTTGCTTATCAGGTCTGTCATGATTTTTGGCAAACGTTCCACTATGAATTTTTCGCATATTTCTGCCTTGGTAATTTCTCTTTTCTATCCTTTTGTGATTGCTGTCTTTTTCACTTATTTGATTTGGTAGTCAACTAACTAACTTACTTAATTGGTTCTATTTAAACAAAATTGATCTCGTAACATGTCCAATGAGCTAAAAATAATAAACGATGCTAGACAAATACACATACAAATTATCATACACATACATATAGAGAAACCCAAAAAATCTTTGCCGTCACTGGCCAAACGCCGATCTTGACGCTGACTGGCTAAAAATAAATCGATATCTATCGCCAAAACTTAACTAAGCGAAAAAACAAAAACAGTAAAATGGAAATGAACGATCTACGTCACTTAAAGGCTCTCTTTATTGTTATTATTATTACCACGGTAAATTAACGGTTTATTAATTAGAAGTTATTTATAGGTTCGTTGGTATTGGTTTAGTTCAAGTTCAAGGTTCGGTAGCGTATAAAAGAAAGAAATTATACAGGGTGTCCCAGGCTGAACGTGCATTAGAAGTTTTTAAGAGAACTACGATATCTAGATAGGACATTTTTTGCATATCATAGTTTCACAACGAGATCTATCGATTAAAAATATTTTCAATATGGCGGCACTTCGGAAATATCGGAAGTTGAACGTATGGATTAGCGATTAGTTTCTTATATTATGTTTATTGTTTCACAAAAAATAACTCATATATTGTTTCTTTTCAACTAAAAAGACAATTTCTCGTCGTATCGATAAGCCAAAAAAGAAAAACTCGAAATAATGACGACAGGAATCTATTTAAAAAAGAGAGCGGGAATATGAGAGCAAACCATCGTATAGATTGCCGCAGGACCGGTCGAGCCAAGCCAAGCAGCAGCCCCTAATACCGACGGTATTTTCTTTTGTGTCGCTACCCGGGGCGGTTTTCGGTTTTGTATAGGTGAAACGGGGGTAGATTAATAATTTGCCGGATCCTGCCAGGAAAGAAAGATGTCAGGGATGGGGTTGGAAGCTATAGGGGAAAATTCCGGGGTGTTTTTGTGGCAGTCAGGGCGAAGAATGAAGGATATCTATCGGGTATAAGGGTGGACTTTTGTTGTCAGGTATTAAAAAAAAAAGAGTTTTACTTATGATAAAGTTTCTTTCTGTAGAATATCTTCCTTTTTTTCTCGGGGGTAATAGATCGGGGGTAAATAATATCAGTAGGTAAATAGTAAGTATTTTAATGATCCAAAGAATAATAGGAATTGAAATTATAAAACGATATGTTACGATAAAACCCGGTCATTATACCAACTAACTGAGCATTTTAGGTCAAAATTAAGGCTTTCAAAACGGTCAAAATTAACAAAACGCAGATAATCACTAAGAGAGTAAAAATCATTTAATTATTGTTAATGCAAACCTGGATTTTTTACTTCACTAATCAGTGCTTTTCTCAGCTTCAAAATCATCATCATCTTCATTATAATTTTCTGCTTATTCAACCATTTCTACTATGGAGAATAATTTCTTTATATTATATTAATATACAGGGTGATTCCTGTAAGTCGGTCATGCTTTCGAGGAATGATAGGGGACGTCAAATATTAATTTTGATATAGCACACTATGGGTCGGAAATGCTTCTTACACCAAGATACAGGGTGTTAAGTTTTTGAAAAATTAAGTTTTTTTTTTTTAATAGTTTTTTTTTAACAGTTGAAGGTATCGTTATAAAATTTTATTATAGGAGTCTACCTAACAGAGACACGAGACACTTTAAATGTAAAAAGAAGAGTTTTAGTTTCAACCGGTAGTCTTTCAAATTATGTACATTGCCTTTCCGCATATACCCATAAAATATTTTGTCTTTACATCTTTCCGTTTTCATATCGAGGCGAATGAGGTGCGCCACCTTGTATATTATCTTATACTAAACACTATTTAACTCCTTTGTTTTTCTTTCTAGGTTCCATTGATAGTCGTGACTCTCCAGGCAGTACCCTTAATCCAGCTCTGAATCCAGCCTTTGCACTGGATTACAATGATCTTCCCGAAGAAGTGTCCCAGTCCAGTACTTACCAGAGCTTCCAGAGGAGTGGGAGGATCACCCCACCAGCCACAACGATTCCAAGGTTCAGGAAATACTGCGTGGACGATTTCAACTTTTTGAAAGTACTTGGAAAGGGAAGTTTTGGAAAAGTAAGTGTTATATTTGCCTTACAACCACATAACCACTGTTCACTTTTTATAAACATTTTCACTAAAATGACGTATACACGATTTTAATTTAGTATTAATATTCAAAATATGCTTTGGAGGTCCTTCTTCAATAGTTTTTAGGGTTCCGTACCCAAATGGGAACCAAACCAAACTAAAAAAAAAAAAAAAAAAAAAAAAAAAAAAAAAAAAACAGTTTCTTTTTTTTCGCCCGTAGTTTTAGAAGAGCTTTGCAGTACAATTAATACCATCAAATCCTCTTCTGGGACCGACCGGCTAACTTTAAAAATCTTTTCGAATCTGCCAAAAAGCACTCTGAATCACCTAACAACTTTAATAAACATGTCGTTCCAAAATTGTATTTTAAAATGTCTTAAGGCAATAATCATTCGTCTGCATAAAGGAGGAGACAAAGATGAAGCTTCTAACTATCGCCCAATTGCACTCCTTCCAACGCTATCTAAGATCATTGAAAGGTTGGTTAAAAGAAGGCTGATATCTTTTCTGTTTAAGTACAAAATATTTACTGAATATCAATTTGGATTTCTAGCAACAAGTCCACAAATGACGCTATGTTTCCCTCCTTAATAAAGTTTACTCCAGCCTACACAACCATCATTCTACAGCAACAATTTTCAATGATTTTTCTTCGTTGTGTCATCAGATCCTAATTAATAAACTGCAGCACTATGGGTTCAGGGGATCATCTTTCGAATGGTTTAAGTCGTATCTGAGCAGCAGAAGTCAACTTGTGAGGTGGATACCACGTTGTCTTCTATCAAGCCAATAGAATGTGGAGTACCACAAGGCTCAGTACTAGGCCTATTTTGTTTCTTCTTTTTATTAACGACATTGCTAACATAAACATCAGTGGCAAAATATGTCTTCTTGCGGACGACACTAGCTTCACTTGGGAGCAACAAGGATATCACGGCACTTCATAGGATTATATCAAATGACTTAATCACCATTAAATCTTGGTGCGAATCGAACCTCCTGAGTCTCAACATTTCTAAAACTAAAGCTTTGTCGTATAAAAACTGCAGCCTTTTGTACTTAACAACACCACCATTGACGTCGTAAATCTGTAAAATTCTTAGTGCCTGTTGTGGACAATTCTCTGAAATGGGACATATCTAAGCTTTGTCGAAAAAATTGAGCTCTGCCTGTTTTGCATTAAGGTCTGTTTCTAAGGAGCTTAACTTGTCAGTTGCTAGAACTGTTTATTATGCACTTTTTTGAGTCGCACCTCAGGTATGTCCTTCCATTCTGGGGTATGTGTTGTGCGACTCAATTTGACTGCATTTTCAAGCTCCAGAGAGAACTGTTCGATATTCACTGGGACTAGCGAGGAGGGACTCATTGGGACTTTTAAAGTATTAAAATATTGACTCTCCTTCCTTATTTATATTTGAATCGGTTTGCTATGCGTAAACATGTATCAGCTCCTCAAGAAAGGCCATCTCACACTTATCCGCTCAGGAACGCGGAACAAGATCTTTATCTCTACCCTCTCTACCTACCCCACGCTCAGAGTTAGTTAAAAGTTCAATATTATGCAACTCGAAAAAATGCACAATCACCTACCATTTGATATCAAATCCATAACATCGTCTTCTTTTCATTTCGCAAAGCAATGAACTCTTAGCCCCCACTAGACAAGGCTTTCTCCGCCGTAAATGAATTATATTTTGAAAATCAATTTGATTTGCAGAAGCACTGGTCTAATGTATGTGTACCCTGTGAATTTGATAATAAGGAACCAGGAATTGAGACCAGAAATTATTTCAGTCACTCACTCACTTTTAGTTTTTTCCACATTAATAATATAATAATTTAATTTTTATTTTTTTGTATAGAAAAAAACTGATGATGCCATATTTTATCTAAGAGTTGTCTACTCTAATTTCATATTAAACCCAGTTTTATATATTGTGGCTCTAGTTCGAGTAGTAGGTGTTATTGCACTATTGTAGTAAGTAATAAATCTAACATTAGTTTTACTGTTTTTAAATCTGTAAAATCAAGAAGTTGTTTTTTCAATGATTCTACTATGATTCTATGATGATATTCTGCTTTAAGGCTTCATTTCCCCGAGGGTATCAAAGTTATTAAAACTAAATATTTACTGAAGTTTATTTATTGATCAGTTATTGTGTTTTGCAATAATAAAAAGTATACTACCTTATACAGAGTGTCTAAAATTTGTGCAAATAATTACTAGCTTTAAACGGCAATGTATTTAATTTAAATGGAACACCCTGTATATTTTATGAAGAATCAGATGCAATTTAATTGTCTATCAAATTGTATTATACAACTTTTACATATCCTTTCTTGGTTTTGTAGAAAATGCATTTTTCTTATAATTTAGACCTCATTTATCCAATACCCATGGAATATTGACATTTAGGTGTTTTAAAACAACAAGTGTACAAAATGTTCAGGATAGTAATATTATCGTTTCTAGTGAAACGATAATATTACTAATTTTGTATCTATGCAAAAAACTATTTAAATCTTTATAAAAAGTATACCATTAATTAAATATACCACCAGTATTTCCTTAAATATAATTAATTACAAACTTAATTGGGTTTGTTAATAAATTATTCTAAATAAATGTGGATTTGAATCAGAAATCAATATAATAATAAGTTATGAAAATGAACGTCTCTGTTATAAATAAGCATTTTCAAAAATGGAAATATCAGTTTTAAGATTGTTAGTTTTTTTTACTACACTGTCTAATACACATACATAATTCGGTTTTTTAGTATTTGGAGCAATTGTTATTAATCAACGCAAAAGTCAATTAGTAGTTTGAATACTGGAATCATATTAATTGGTCCTCTTTAACAAATATTTAAAACAGTTTTTTTATTTTTTATTAAGAATAAACGAACTATATCGACAATATTAGTATCTGTACTCTTTAAAAGAAATTTGGTACATGTTTTAAAAATAATCTAAAATATATTATTCCCTGGTATATTGATAAATGAGTTCTAAATTACAAAATACATTTTCGAAACAAAGTAACCATTAAAAATGGCATAATACAATTTGATGAACAATTAGAATCGACATCTGATCTCATAAAACGGGGTGTTCCATTAGAATTAAACCAGTTAACCGTTATAATAAATGTTAAAATAGAAATATTTAGCTACTCTGTCTGTATAAGGTAGTAAAATTTTATTATTGCAACTGCTCTTGATCAATAAATAAACTTCAGTAAATATTTAGTGATAAAAATTTTTTTTTTTTTTCATATTTTATTTATACTGCAATTTCGAAAATTGAAAATATTCAAAAACATTGGTTAAGTATAATAAACCTTAATCAAATTTTTTTTTTTTTTTTTTTTTTTTCTAAAAATAAATAATATACAAGGTGTTCTGTTAAAAAATACAACTTTATTACAATAAAATGAAAAAAAAAAAAAAAAAAAAATATTACAGTAATAACTCTAATAATCCTTCAACAATTAAGCACAATTGTAAATCTAATCGTTAACTGTCGTAATGAATTTCTTTCCTAATATACACAATGGTTGTCACTAAATTTTTATTCTAAAAATACCATAATGTAATATTCTATACCGAGTGGTTTTTGAAATATAACCGTTTTTAAACTAAATTTACTGTTTATTTAAAGCTCTATTAAAATTCTAAATTCGAAGAATTTAAAAAAAATTAAGAAGAAGTACTGTATAATAGTAGAGATGTCATAAAATGTTTTCAATTATTTATTGAAAGTGACACAATTCACAAAATGCCTCAAAAACACTGAAAATTCCTCACATCTTGTCCATTTTTCATTGAATTTCAGAAAATTGATGTTAAACTTATTGATCTACCCTTGTATTCTATAAACTCCCTCTGTATTCCTTTACGCACGAATAGTCTTTTTCATGGACTCTTTTTGAAAAAAAATCCAATAATTCTTCAAAATGGAATGCGTCGATACCGAAATATACTATATAAAGAAACGCAAACAGGTGTAAAATGATTTTGTCGCCATTGAGGATATTTTCTCTTGCATAAAATTGCTCAAAATTTAATCAAGTTCTTACATTTCATATAGAAAAGACGATAGAGAAATATAAGTAAAAGATTTTTGAAAAGTAGGGTAAAAATTCACTTCCAATATGCGCACATAGTGCACAATTTTTTTTAAACTATAGTATATGACCTGTTATTTTAGGTGTTTGACCTGTTTACCCAAATATTTATTTTCTTTTCCCTTGTCATGCGTTTTTTGATTTATTACCAACTTGTTGACAGTCACATCATTTTGCTTTTTTATGCAAATAAAAATATGTAGCTACCCATTTTTCGGCAATATTTCACTATAAAAACCCAATAATTTTTCCCTTCAGAACATGTTGTAATAAATATAGTTGACAAATAAATAAATAAAATTATTTTTATTTGGTTTCGAAATATACGTAGACAAACGAGAATAAAATG
This sequence comes from Sitophilus oryzae, assembly GCF_002938485.1. Taxonomy (NCBI): domain Eukaryota; kingdom Metazoa; phylum Arthropoda; class Insecta; order Coleoptera; family Curculionidae; genus Sitophilus; species Sitophilus oryzae. The sequence goes on along the minus strand of NW_022145777.1, from coordinate 958,490 downwards.
TGAATAAATATTTATTGAATTAAATCAAAATAATAATTCGAATGTTTCATAAACAATACAGAATCAAAAATAAATAATCGTATTTTTAAATCTTTACAATTATTTTTACAAGTATACTTTTTTTAATCGACTAGTGATTAACTGTTTTAAGAACGTCTTCTAAAATTATAGTCTAAGAGCTGGCTACATAAAAAACCTTATCATCGTTACATGGCTAATTTTTTGTGTGAAGTATCCTTTTGCGTAGTCATTATGAAATAGTCACAAGTTATAATTGCGAAAATAGCTTTTATTTATTATTAAGAAACGTGGAAAATCGTCGGCAAACATTTTTCTGGTCGCTAAAATGCCGACAGACAACGCGAAGGGGCATGCAATTTTAAAAATTATCTCGAAAATTATTAAAAAATGAAATTTGAAGAATGAAAAAAAATTATGGTATACATGCATGCCGATTGGTGGAATGTCATATTTATTTTTTGTAAAAGCCGTATTCAAAAGGGCAGACAAAAAAATCGTTGCTAAATCAGCTGCAGACAGTTATAAATAAAAAATCGGTAAAAAAACTTTAAAGTTAAACGGTTTTATCTTATGTGCACTGAAAACTAGAAAATAATAATAACAATTAGGTATTTTGAACTTCTAGTTCAGAAATATTTTGGTACTAGGCAGAATAGCTTTTAGGCATATTAGACTAAAATAAAATCATTAGGGAGCCCCTCTGAAATCCTACCTATAACAAAGCATATCTTTATACTTTTGTAGATCATGAGCTCGGCGTTCGCTGGTGAAGCCGCCACGGCTGGTTATTTGTCAAAATCTCCAGTTACGATTATAGTAGTCGATGCAATCCACACTTAGTATATAAGAAAGTATTACAGCAATAGTTAATGGGCCCCACGTTTTATTTTTAGTCTAATAATACTATTCTGTCATCAACCACTACTACTACTTAAAGTTTTTTGAAATGCCTACCGGATATTCCTCATTCTATTTAATTCATTTAGTGCATCATTATTACATGGTTTTTTACCTGATAATTTATTACAATCTAATTCCTCAATACATAGCCCTTCCAGAGACTTGACTGGACTTAGAGCCACGTATGCTTGCCCTTCCTCAAACAATTTTGAGCCCAAATACACTACTGCATGGTCGACTGTGCTGCCTGCATTTTATGGACGGTGGTTGCCCATGACAAAATTAAGGGTAACATCCTTCTTTCAGCCGTACCATAATTGAATTTTGCTGGAAACTGTATGGTTTTCGGGTGTATAACGTGTATGCAGTCTCTGCCAAAGTCAATTCAAACTGATGGTACATCTATTTCGTACATTTGAGTTCGACGGAACTGAGGCTAAACAATTTCTGTAATGTGGCCTATAGCACCATTTACCAATCCTTTTGTAACATCAATGTTGGACCGCAACATTTTCACAAATTCATCACCTATTTTTTTTTTATCTCTGTCCTTCTAACGTCACACAATCTTGGATACAACTGTTCTGGACACGACTACTCATGCTCTCACCTAATACGCCATTTTGTAACGACGTCCTTCTTGGATTTTAAATTTTGTCATATCACAGTATTCTACTAGTATAGCCCTTTCATTTGATACCCATATTGGGGGTTGTGGAAAAATATGAAATCCGCCATTTTTGTACCGGCTTGTAGCCATCTTAGTTTTACAATGTTATTGATATTGCTATATTGTATTGTCATCGGAACTAAAGGTGTGTACCAAATTTCAGATCAATCTGACAACAGGAAGGTATTTAAATTTCAATTTCTAATTTTGACCCAAATAAACAAACAAATAAATAAATACCGTACGGGTCGAGCTAAATAAAACCGTTTAAAAAAAACACGATATTACTCTAGCCCTTTCAGGGTACGCTCGCCGCCTCATCCATTTAAGTATAGATAAATCATGTATACGATTATATTATAAATATATTTTTTTATTATTTCAAAACAGATATAGAGTAAAGCGGGGAAATATGGCAACATAAATTTCATAGGATCACAGTCTAACACAACCAAGCGACTCAGCCAAAATATGAAAGTGACACCTAAGACTGTGCCTTTATAGCTAGTCACTGTAAATATCTCGTTGCCGTATTTCCACTGTTAAAAATGTTACACGTAGAAATGTTGAATGATACTTCATTGCCATATTACCCGTGGGTACGGGTAATATGGCATATAGCTTGGGGTAATAGGGCAACATTAATTCATAATTAGAAATTATAGTTTTAACAAAGAGTAGAGCAAGAGTTACAAGAATTGCTTTTATTTTCAAAAATAAAGAATATGTATTTTTAATCAACAAAAACAACAAATCATTTCAAAACTCGGATAACGGGATGCAGTCGTCGCAGAATCTATCAGATGGAGTGCAGATTTCATGGACCCATTTCGAACAACTTACACATTGAATCCAATCACACTTGGGACCTTTTTTGTCCATATAACATCCTTTACAGCTTGCACAAAAATCTGATTCATCAAATTCGAGTTCTGAATCATCGCTTTCCTTTAATTCTACCTCTGTCTCGGTGTCTGATGAACTAGAGCTGTAATTCATTCCCTTTGAAACAGTTTTCTTTCTCTGAACTTTTGCGCTTTTTCCAGTTTTTTTCTTTGCAAGTGTTAACCTATTATTTAATTTCTTACTTTCCACTTTATTTTTAGACTTTGTCGCTCTTTCTTCTTTCTGTTTTAATTTGGAAACTGCCCTCCGCGTTTACACATGTTATAACTAACGTGACCATATTTTTTTAAACTGAAAACGGGACATCGGTTTTTTTTATCCATTCACCATATTATTAGAAAAAAAAAGCACATATTTTTCAATAAGCTTTACTAACAGCGTTAAAGATACATTAAAAACGTTGGTTATTTATTGAACATAAATTCTTAATTATCAATTTTATATTTGTCAGATGAACAAATTTCTCTTAATATGTTCGGTTTTGATTTTAAATAGGAATAGAATTCTTGGCATGTCTTTTATATTCACTTTAGTTACCAACATCGCCTTGAGGACGGAAACCTGTAACTGAGTTTTTTCAGCTGTCCACAATTTGTTCATTAAAGAAAATACTCTTTCTACTGCTGCATTTGTGCCAGGCAGACACAAAATATATTCTATTAGAATATAAAGCTGTTCATGTTTAAGCTGGTTCGACTGAAAGTGCTTAAACACTTCTACCCAACGACTTTCCATCGAAATATTTCCATTATTCCATTCGGTTACTTTTTGTGACGTGACGTATTTAGAAATTAGAGAAAATTCGTCAAACACTTCTGTGTCCTTATCAGAATCAAGATATCCCTTTTCAATCAACGTATCCAATGCTCCTTGAACTTCTTCCCATGCAGGTACTTTATTTAAATCCGCCCAATTAAATATATCCAACTCTTTAGTAAACCAAGTCCACTGTTCCAAATATTCACGACTAGTTTTGTAAAATTCTGTGGCCGTACTTTTTACAAAGACTTCGTCAATATATGTGCCACTAGCTTTCAATTTCACCATCAAACTACGGACTGTAAATGGAAGAAACTGACTAGCCTGTTTCTGAGCCAAATTGTCTTTCAATAGGTTTATTTCTTTCGCAGCTTCAATTGCCGATAAAGTCTGACCCTCAATTTTTAAAACAGCTTGATGAAAGCTTGCCGACTGACCATGTAAGAAATAAAGCCACAATTCCGATGCTGGGTTCTCAAAGGTTTTTAATGTTGAGACATTTTTATTCTCAAGTAGTTCTTTAATGACTGGTACATCTTTAATACCCTTTCAATGGCAGGCATAAGCGCAAGCCACCTGGTTTTACTGTAGCCCAGCATTTTTTGATATTCTGTTTCACTTTCGGTACAAAACTCCTTTAGAGCTTCAACTCGGACTGTGTAAATATAAAAAAACGAATATATCTTTACAATAATGCATTCGTAATCTATGGGTAAGCCATCTGCAGCGGATTTTATTGCATTGTGGATTATATGAGCTCCGCATCCAATACCTATTATTGCTTTATCCAGAGATGATTGTAATTTCACTAACACGTTATTAGTACCTCGCCTTGCTGCCCCTCCAAAATTGACGTTGGCATTGTCTCCACAAAACGCTACGACTTTAGCAGACAAATTATTATCTCTTAACACTTGGACTAAATAACTGACAATGATATCAGAAGTTTCACCCGGTTGGTTTTGTAGGTCCAAAATTTTTACTTGCACACCTTCGTAAGGTTGAAAAAAGCGCACTAGAACAGGGTATATTTTCTTGCTACCATGATTTGAAGCGTCGGTTGAAATTGAAATGCAATTGGACTTACCAAGATCATCTTTCAGTTCTTTAATCGCAGTTTGCGCCAAAATATTTACAACAATAGCTTCTGTTTTAGTACGCGCGCATCTAAATTTCTGATCGAAACATGATTGGATTAATTTTGACGCACAATCATTGGAGCGGAAACTATGGTTTTCTTGTATCGTGTGATAAGCCCAGACGCCCTCTGCCGCAGCGATATCCAAGTCCTTTGAAGTTGGCACACTCGACTTCTTAAAAAATTTAACATTGAAGAACTTGAAGCAGCTGTGATCCGGCATTTTGTTTTCAGATTTTTAAATGATGTTCAATATCACCAGCACCGCTATGGGAAACACTGAATTCTGTACGACACTTTTCGCATCTGACATTTGACGGAGTATTTGTTTGCTTAATAAACGGATATTTGCTTTTTAAATTGTCATTAAAAGTGCACTTACGTTTCGGCATGATTAAATACTATTTATTAAGTCTAATAACTTTTTAAACGTTAGTTGCGTCACGATTACAAATATTACGCGGTTATCAAAGAAGAAATATTCCGACAGTAAATAACCAACATAATAATATGAAACATTACTAACGTCTATTACCAACCCAAAACTTGTTATAGTTAGGCAACCAAAGATACCTTGCACATATATCTTTCAGACACGGATGGTCTGCACCAATCAATATTTGTTGGTTTATTTGGATTTTTAGTATATAGCGAAAACGGGACAATTTGGCGTCCCGAAGCGTCTTTCGGGGACACCGGGACAGACGGTCGAAAAAAGGGACGGTCCCGTTCAAAACGGGACGTATGGTCACGTTATTAATACCCTTTCAATGGCAGGCATAAGCGCAAGCCACCTGGTTTTACTGTAGCCCAGCATTTTTTGATATTCTGTTTCACTTTCGGTACAAAACTCCTTTAGAGCTTCAACTCGGACTGTGTAAATATAAAACGAATATATCTTTACAATAATGCATTCGTAATCTATGGGTAAGCCATCTGCAGCGGATTTTATTGCATTGTGGATTATATGAGCTCCGCATCCAATACCTATTATTGCTTTATCCAGAGATGATTGTAATTTCACTAACACGTTATTAGTACCTCGCCTTGCTGCCCCTCCAAAATTGACGTTGGCATTGTCTCCACAAAACGCTACGACTTTAGCAGACAAATTATTATCTCTTAACACTTGGACTAAATAACTGACAATGATATCAGAAGTTTCACCCGGTTGGTTTTGTAGGTCCAAAATTTTTACTTGCACACCTTCGTAAGGTTGAAAAAAGCGCACTAGAACAGGGTATATTTTCTTGCTACCATGATTTGAAGCGTCGGTTGAAATTGAAATGCAATTGGACTTACCAAGATCATCTTTCAGTTCTTTAATCGCAGTTTGCGCCAAAATATTTACAACAATAGCTTCTGTTTTAGTACGCGCGCATCTAAATTTCTGATCGAAACATGATTGGATTAATTTTGACGCACAATCATTGGAGCGGAAACTATGGTTTTCTTGTATCGTGTGATAAGCCCAGACGCCCTCTGCCGCAGCGATATCCAAGTCCTTTGAAGTTGGCACACTCGACTTCTTAAAAAATTTAACATTGAAGAACTTGAAGCAGCTGCGCGATCGGCATTTTGTGTTTTCCAGATTTTAAATGATGTTCAATATCACCAGCACCGCTATGGGAAACACTGAATTCTGTACGACACTTTTCGCATCTGACATTTGACGGAGTATTTGTTTGCTTAATAAACGGATATTCACAGCTTTTAAATTGTCATTAAAAGTGCACTTACGTTTCGGCATGATTAAATACTATTTATTAAGTCCTAACTTTTTAAACGTTAGTTGCGTCACGATTACAAATATTACGCGGTTATCAAAGAAGAAATATTCCGACAGTAAATATAACATAATAATGAGCATTACGCGTCTATTACCAACCCAAAACTTGTTATAGTTAGGCAACCAAAGATACCTTGCACATATATCTTTCAGACACGGATGGTCTGCACCAATCAATATTTGTTGGTTTGTTGGATTTTTAGTATTTTCTTGAAAAACGGGACAATTTGGCGTCCCGAAGCGTCTTTCGGGGACACCGGGACAGACGGTCGAAAAAAGGGACGGTCCCGTTCAAAACGGGACGTATGGTCACGTTAGTTATAACAGAAATAGTTTCCCCCTTTTCAGCACTCGTAATACAATTTACCATCTTTGCACCTTTATTTATCAGGACTTTTCCGGGATTATTGTTCTACTGCAATCCAGTTTCATCGAGGTTAAAGATTTTCTGTGGAACATTTAACAAATTATTTTCTCTTAAAATGTCTCCTAATAATTCAAAATATTTAACACATTCTTCTTGTGTCATTCCTTTAGCTCTGGCGATGGACAGTCCTTGAGCTTTACGTACTGCCAACTCAGGATGTCTCGTCATAAATGACAAAAACCAGCCTTGCCCTGCTTTTTTTGCCTCATTATTAAAAGTATGGGGAATGTTTTTTCGAACAGCAAAAGAAAACGCAAGTTTTCTGATATCATGGGCAGAAAGCGAAAAGCCGTGTGATGCCATGTTTTGTATGTATTTGGATAAACTAGTTTCTTGTTCAGTATTAAGGCAGCTTTTGCGACCTAGAGGAATTTTATTCAGATTTCCTGATTCCTTTCGTCTCATTATGGTTCTAACAGGAACTTTATAAATTCGACTTATCTTCCGAACTGAGCCTCTACCAGCAATGATATCGCCAATAGCATTCTGAAGATCTTCTTCTGACCTTAGATTTTATATATAGATACCCTCTTAGATTTTTTCGGACGTAAGAACGTGGCATTATTGTTATCTAAAGAATAAAAAAAAAATATTTTATTTAATAGATACGTTATAAAAATGTTTGGGGTAATATGCCGCACTACCATTTTAGTGGTGCATATTACCCCAGAATACAAACTATATGTTTTAACTAAGAATCGCAAACTCCAGTGTAAACCTGGTAAACGCTACATACAAAAAATGTTAGGTTAGAAACCCTACTTTCCCAGTAATATAATGTTTAAATCGGATTATTAATATCTGGTTCGACAAACTTTTGCGAAATATGTTGTAAAAAATTTTTTGAGATGTACTTACCGGTTTTTAGCACCAATCGTTTAAGTTTAATCAAAAATACCAACAATCAACCAAGCATGCGCTCAGCGCTATCTTTTTAAACAAAACAGGTGTCCACTGCTGGAATGTTGCCAACTTTCTTGTACGACCTAAAAATAGACTGCGGCATATTACCTGATGCGGCATATTTCCCCGCTTTACTCTAATACATTTACTATTCTGTCTCACTATTTGTATCTGACTCATCGTACTGCAGATCCCCGCTCACGCAAACGAGTCTTCCTTTAAGTCGATACCACTGTCACAAAATCATATCGATCACAAAATTATTTAAAAATAAATCAATTTCTTTTTAAATCAAACTTGAATAACTCGGTTATTTTGGACTTATTTGGAAAACGGTAAAAAGAAAATATGTTTTTTTATCGAAATCTACCAGCTCAGAAAATATTTGCACTTATTCAAGACTCACCCTGTAGAGTAATATCGTGTTTTTTATAACTGTCTACCGCTGATTGAGCCACGTTTTTTTCTCTGTCCTTTTGCATACGGCTTTTTAAATAAATTAACATGACATTCCACCAATCGACATGCATGTAAGCGATGCTTTTTTTTTGTCAAATTCCATGCCTCTTTCGGGTTGCCTGCCGGCATTTTACCCACGAGAAAAATGTCTGTCAACAGTTTTACACGTTTCTTAATAATTAATAAAAGCTATTTTCGCAATTATAACACGTGTACCTTATAATATTTTTAGTGTCAAAATTTCACCCTTTCGATTGGCCCCCCCCCCCTATAAGCCCCGGGATCGCGCTGGGAGACATGACTATTTCATAATGGCTATCAAAAGGATACTTCACACAAAAAATTAGCTATGTAACGATGATAAGGTTTTTTATGTAGCCAGCTCTCCGTCTATTATACTTATGTACCTTTACAAATTTTGTTATAGCCGAAATAGCCCCAATTATGACTCCACTAGCAAAACCGGTGATTAAAACTATGCTCGCTACCGTAGTTGAACTCATCTAAAAAGTTTTTTTAGCTGGAATAATAAATTATAATACAAGTTAGACCTTTTGAAGATATCAAAGTATTTACTTTCTATTTTTATTTTTAGAATTTTTACAAATTGTACTTCCTAACACTTTTAGAATAATTATAAAATATTTTTTTTGTATATTCGCTTGTTAAACCCGTGTATTTGTATATACTAGTTGTTTACAATATTCTCCGATGGTGGCATCACCGGCGGAGAATATACCAAGCCTATAACAAAAAATGTTTTCGTTTTATTTGTATAAATTTATCTTTCCTTTATTTTTAGGTATTACTTGCCGAATTGAAAGGCACCGAATACTACTATGCTGTGAAATGCTTGAAGAAAGACGTAGTACTTGAAGATGATGATGTTGAATGCACCCTGATAGAAAGAAAAGTACTAGCTTTGGGTACCAAACATCCTTATTTATGTCATCTATTGTGCACATTTCAAACAGAGGTAAGTTATAAATGTATGGTAGAACAAAGGAATATATAGTATGTGCCCCTGTATTGTTTTTACAAGAGGATTACGCTTTTTTTTTATTATCATGATTTTTAAAAATGCCCTCCATATAAAGTTTTTGCTTGTTCTAAAATATGCTTGCTAAATTTTTACTTACAGTATGTTTATTTATGTTATCTTATCTTCTTCCTCTACTTATTTGAGGTCTAGTTGATTTGTTAGTTTTAAGGTTGCCTATCTTTGTAGGAGTTCTGGGGAGATGGACTGCCAACTGTATTTCCATCTTTTTGGAGGTCTTTCCGGCTGCCTCTTACCCATGGCTTTCCCTTCAAGAGCTATGCGTGGCAGCCTGTTTTCTTCCATGCGTTTTACGTCTGAGAACCATTGGCTTTTTCTTTGCCTACCCCATCTCACTACGTCCTGTATTACATTGTTGTCTGATATTTGTGTTTCTAATTCTGTCTCTTCTAGTCTTTTCCATGATGGTTCTTAGATTCTTCATTTTAGCGACTCTTAACTTGCTTTTGGTTTTGTTTGTTTCCTCTCGGATTTCTATGCCATATGTCATTATTGGTCTGATGCAGAGGTCTTATAAATTTTAATTTTGCTGCCTGTTCGCATCGAAGAGATTTGTCCACACTATTTTCCTCAGACATCCTGACATGGCCGTTGCTATGTTTGTGTGACTTCTCAAATCTTATTTCTGGATCATGGTAGTACGATATATCTATTCCTAGGTCTCTAAATTGTGATACTTGCTCAATAATTTTGTTTTCTACTACCAGTTTGCATCTTACCGACTCTTTAGAGAAAGTTAAACATTCAGTTACCTATTTCTGTAGAGATAATCATATTTAATTCTCGGCTTACTTGGTAGAATTTATGAAGCTGTCTCTGCATATCGTCGTCTGTCTCCGCGATAATGGCCGCATCATCAGTGTGTCCCATTCGATAACCGATATTCATCGAGGTCACCTGTTTTATGATGATGTCCATTAAAAGATTGAATAAGAAGGTTGTCTCCTTCTCTAATGCCTCTTGGTGTTGGTATGTTTCGTGTTAATGTAATTAATCTGCGACAATGTCATTATGACACATTTAACATTGTCATTTGGATGTCATTATGGCTTTCATAATAGCACTAGTGCTATTATGAATTCATAATAACACGCAAATTTTAAAATAAGAAACAAGCAAAAAAGGTACCTAAATACGTTTACTTATTGTAAACATTAATTATAATATCAGTACAATTGGTTAAATTAATTCCAGACGATGACAGGTGAGTTGAATTCTTAGAAAGTAAATTTATTTCCTGAGTGCTTGAACTTGTTGAAGACCCATCATTGCCAGAAATGTTACCCAAAATATTACATGACACCTTTTTCTTATTTTCTTTGTAATTTTCTATATAGCTCTCTGCTGTGCTGTGTTAGAGCGCCAACCATCATGTCTTTTAACAGTTAATAAATCCACTCCTGAATCTGCAAGCAACGACGCAGACGATCTACGGAAACAATGTCCAGTGTATTGTTGTGGATTTGGAAGACTTAGGAACAATGCTATTTTATACGGCATTTTCCATAAAGTATTAATGCCAACGGGTTGCTTAATACATTTTCCATTTCTGTATCTAACAAAAAATCGAGTATGCTCTGTGTTGCTTGGCCGCATAGCTATACAGGGTTGTTCACCACATACGACACGGAGTATTGTAGCTAAACGACTAGATTTTAACAAATTGTAAGTTTTGGGTTCGTTGAAGGACTATTAGAGCTACAATTTAAAAATATTTTTACAAGATACAGAGTGTCCCAAATAAATAAAAAATATCAAAGTTGTATTTTTTTAAATGGAACACCCTGTATATTATTACATTTTTAGTTTTTATAATTAAAATAAAGGTAAATTTGGTTAAGGTTTATTACACTTAAACCTTACCGTTTTTAAAATATTTTCAATTTTGTAAAATTGCAGTAAACATTTTAAGGCTTCATTTCCCCGAGGGTATCAAAGTTTTCAATGCTAAATATTTACTGAAGTTTATTTACTGATCAGTTATTGTGTTGCAATAATAAAAATTATACTACCTTATACAGAGTATCTAAAAATTTATTTTAAATAATTACTAGCTTTAAACAGCAATAACTTGTTTAATTTAAATGGAACATCCTGTATATTTTATGATAATCAGATGCACAATTTAATTGTCTATCAAATTGTATTATACCATTTGTACCTATCTCTTCAAGTTTCCGTAGAAAATGCATTTTCTTGTAATTTAGAACTCATTTATCAATATACCCATGGAATACTGACATTTTAGATTATTTTTAAAGTTGCACCAAATTTTTAAAGAGTACAGACACTAATATTGTCGATATAGTTCGATTATTTCATTAAAAAATAAAAAAACTGTTTAAATATTTGTTAAAGAGGGCCAATTAATGTGATTCCAGTATTCAAACTGCATTAATTGACTGCTTGCGTTGATTAATAATAATTGGTCCAAACACCAAAAAATGTATTTGGTATGTGTATTAGACAGTGCGGTAAAAAGTAACACCTTAAAAATGATATTTCTTTTTTTGACAAATGTTTATTTATTACAACAGAGACGTTCATTTTCATAACTTATTATTTTATTGATTTCTGATTCAAATCCACATTTATTTAGAATAATTTATTAACGAACATAATTAAGTATGTAATTAATTAGTATTTGAGCGGAAATAATAGTGGTATATTTAATTAATAGTATACTCTTTTATAAAGATTTAAATAGTTTTCTTTTTGCATACAAATGTGCTAGTAATGTTATCATTTTGCTAAAAGGGATAATATTACTAGCCTGTACATTTTGTACATTTGTTGCTTTAAAAACAATCTAAGATGTCAATATTCCATAGGTATATTGATAAATGAGGTCTAAATTATAAGAAAATGCATTTTCTACGAAAACTTGAAGGGATAGGTAAAAAGTGGTAAAATACAATTTGATAGACAATTAAATTGTGCATCTGATGCTTCTAAAATATACAGGGCGTTCCATTTAAATTAAACAAGTTATTGCCGTTTAAAGCTAGCAATAATTTAAAATAAATTTTTAGAAGACTCTGTATGAGGTAGTGTTATTTTTATTATTGCAACACAATAACTGATCAATAAATAGACTTCAGTAAATATTTAGTATTCAAAACTTTGATACCCTTGGAGAAATGAAGCCTTAAAATTTTTACTGCAATTTCACATAATTGAAAATATTTCAAAAACGGTAAGGTTTAAGTGTAATAAACCTTAACCAAATTTACCTTTATTTTAATCGTAGAAACTAAAAATGTAATAATATACAGGGTGTTCCATTTAAAAAAATACAACTTTGATATTTTTTATTTATTTGGGACACTCTGTATCTTTTAAAAATATTTTTAAATTGTAGCTCTAATAGTCCTTCAATGAACCCAAAACTTATAATTTGTAAAAATTTAATTGTTTAGCTACAATACTCCGTGTCGTATGTAGTGAATAACCCTGTATATCTTCGAACCATTTCCACCATATTTATTCCTTCAACATTCCCTTTCGTTATAAAAAAAATCTCGTGATAGCTTTGTTTTCGTAAATGGAATAATGACATGAATGCATTGTCCTTCATCTTTAACATTTTGCAGCTGCAGATTTGTCAACTCGATACGCCGGCAGGCTCCCGCAAGTCCCACTATCAATGAAACTTTTGTCAGAAAATAAGTTTTATCATCGGCTTCCAACAAAAAACGAGTTATGTCTTCTTTTTTTAAAATTCTCGATTTTTTTGACCGAAATCCTTCCGATTTTCTTTTTAGAAATGCAATTAAATGGACGTACTTACTAATATCTGTATTTTTCTTCACTGATATAACTGAACGTAGCATGGAATAATATACCCAAAGCGATGAAGCCTTCCTATGTTTCGAAAGATGTTCAAAATATGCCAGGAAGACCTTTTCGTTACTACTATTCTTGATTCCTTCCCCTTTACACCAATCTTCAAGTTTTACATTGGCTTGCTCGTACGTTTGTCTTGATTTTTCGGGAAGTAGGGAATCGACAACGTTTTGCGCAATGCCATCAATATCGGAAGGGACACTTTCAGAATCAGAATCACCCATATTAATATTATTTTTTGCTTTTTGCTAAAACTAAACGTTTAACACAAAATTGAACATCAATAATTGAGTTGTGAAAGTCAAAATGGAAACAATCAACAAGCGCGGTTACCACGGCGTAATATGGGCACCTGATAATTTTGAATTTTAATTTTTATGAGGATATCTCTGATATTTTAAATTAAATCAAATCTCTTTGGATCGTCCCTCGTGTCGCGTCGTAGATTAAATTTTGAATGATACACGTTCGATACGAACTTTTTAATGAAACTAATCTTAACGTTACGCGCGTTTCATTATGATGTTCGTATCGAACTTCTATCATTAATAACTATTATGTTATGTTCTTTAAAAATAAGTGGTAACCGCTAAAAGTCTAATCCACTTTAATCTAACTATTCTAATCACCTTCAAAATGTTCGTTACTTATCAAACAGTTTGAAAAGAACTTTATATATCTTAATAGTGATTTTTGTCGCTGGAAAACTCCAGGAAAACGACAGCACTATCCGGAAAATTAGTTTTTCTCGTACGAATGAAGGAGCGGGATTATAATAAATATATATAGCTTAGCACGCCCGACCTTTTAACGTAGATTGCGTTTTAATACGAAGCGAATGTACGTAGAGGTAGGTCGTTGCCAAGAAAAATATCTCCCAGCAAAGAAGCCGTAATTTTTACAGGAAAGTGTATCCAGAAAAAGAATTTTTAAGATCTAAAAATATAAGATTTTATTTTTTTCCTTTACTGAAAGCTAGATGCAAATCATTTGTAACGACGATGCTTTTATATAAATTTAAAATTTTTAATTCTATTATATACAGGGTAATTTTTAAATAAATACTTACTTCAGCCCGAAACTTTTCGGTCTACCCTCGTATTTTTTAACCTGCTGTGGCGTTCTTTTCACTCTATCACGAAGTACTTCTTTGAACCAAACCTGTCATCTTCCTTTTTTTCTAACGATTTTAATGTCTAGATATAATCAATTCCAAAGATATTTGATAAGAATCTCGTCGTTTGAGAACGACCTAATTAAAAATTTTGCATAATTAAATCCAAAATCGACTTAATTAATCCAGAACGCCGTTGTAGAAGCGTCTAATTAGTATTTTATCCCCGTAATAAAATTCCACCTTTATTATGACTGCAATACCTATCTGCTTCAATCATTTTTATTTATTAATTTTTAATTAAAAAATATAGTTAAGCTGCCCATTATACACCTCGATAATCGTTTATAATTTCCAGTAGGTTGCTTTCCAGGCTTGCTCGATTCGTGTTTTGTTGGAAAGGACAAAAGATTTTTTAAGATTCTCGCTGTTATTAAATTTTTAAAATATTAAGTTCTTAAAATTGCGCAGAAAGAATTTAAATATCTTCGTTTTGATGAAAAAGAAATGGATTTCAAGCTTTTAAACTATATTATACCGTATGATCGAATAAAAACGGCGTCCAGTTGGCTTGGAAATGACGATCGATGACATTTCCCATATAAATTTACATATAAAATGACAGCGATCTTTATTTCATAGCCATCGCTGACGCCGTTTTTATTCGATCATACGGTATATACTATTGTATATATTTACTATTCCAAAATACCTTCACTTCCAAGAAAAATTATATAATTACTTAATTTTAAGGAAATTTCATAAATGATCGGTTTACAACACGTACGTATATTATACCCTACTGGCAAGCGAAACCTTGGGTCGGCGTTTACATGTATCGGAGTGAATCGCTATGGCAATCTAGTAAGTCGGAGAGAGTAAAAATACGAAGTATTTATTACATAACCACTTAATAAGACGCTAGATTCATGCGCTTGGGAAACTACTTGCCTTCTGTCTTTATTCAGTACATCTTATTTTGCTAAGCGTGTTGACCGTACTCTTCGTACACACGAAAGTCGGCATGCATAAGACCAGAAATGCCCTAGTATAGTCCCTTACTAGCGAAAAGTTATTCCATTATTTCCCTCGATTTTTTACCGAGATCTACCGCACGCTACACAACGAAATATTTTACAGACTTTTTCGATAAATCGCAATAGTGTCACTGTTAATTTAAGTTCTGCTACAATTTCCTTCTAGATTTACTACCTTTAAACAACTATCAGTAGAAGAATGAATAATAAATAACATAAAATAAGCTCAGTAAAGACTGACAAATCCACAAAATTTCAAATCAAATTCAAATGTGTCAAATGGATCGTCAAACAGAACTGTCAAGGATCCCCATCCTAGAGTCCTCTTTCCGTCGACTATGCAAAATATATGGATGGTATTATACTCCTTCCTAAGGTTGACTATGGCTTTCAATATGCAAAATATAACGTACAGCCCCCGCAAAGCGTTAATCTGAAAGAGAGAGAACATCTTCCTCGTTTTACAAAAATATTCGATAGCTAGAAAATATCTACGTAAATAAAAATGGATTTTTCGTCGAATATCTTATTCTATTATGCATCCTACTATAAATCATTCACGCAGAAGGCGTATATTAACCTCTTCAGCCGCCATGCATCACTCTATTTACGGCCCACGTACAAAACAGTGTTGCATCGGCGGCAAAATATGTTTGCTCATCTTTAAAATGCATCCCACCGCCGCCATTATATCGACTGCGAAATGCATCAATCGATGCGATTTAAGCACGAAATGCAAATTCGCAAAGAAGATGGATATCATCGCGTAAAATAGGCTTTGGAATCTTTTATAGGTACGTTATAGACGAAATATATAGTTGAAGGAATATGACGATAAATTTGTTTAATAATATGTAAATATGGTAGGCGCAGTGACAGGCCAAATTTAATTTTATTTAGCTTAAGAATACGGTATTTGCATTGTCCTGGAAATCAAATTTCAAATTTTCCATGCTACAATAGATAGAACTAATATTTAGGTACTGTTTTTTTAGTGTGAACCTTTTAAAATTTATTTATTAGCTTCTTGTTTTCTTTTCTTCTATATATTTATATATATACACTACTGGCAAAGGAATATTAGCAATAGGAGGTTTTCAATGCGATAAAAAAAGATGGTAAGGCTGCAAAATACACTGCAGTGCAACAGAGACGGATAAAGTGTCTTTTCCTTACCATCGTATAGGGGAAGTGATCATAGAAGTGATACGACGAGAGAGCCCCTGCGAGAGGGGGCATTTTATTAACTAAATAGAATTAATTTTTAGGACCATTTAAACCATTACCATGCAGCCATTGTTTCTTAAAGTCAGGAACATTTAAAGAAAACATGAAAAACTAGACAACAAGTAATCGTGAATGTTTTGTAAGCTATAAAAATATAAATATTGATTCGATTTGTTTATTTATTATTGATCTGTTTTAATTTTGGACCTGTAAATTCATTTGAGCTGTCTAACGAGTTTAACAGTTTACTAGAATTTTTTTTTTAGAATTTAGAATGAGTGGGAGGGGGGTTAATCACTTCGACCTTACAGATCCATTGTGTCCCCCTTTCTTGAATCATAACTCATCATACAGTCCCAGGGCTTTGACAAAAGCCAGTATCTGGGACGGTTTTATAGAGGGTAGTTCTCCATCTCCAATATCAGTCGTACCAAAATTCATGGCACGAATGGTTGTCGTCTCGGCGCACTCAGTGATGAGGTGTACTGGTGTTTCCCCATCTTCCCCACAGAATCTGCATTCGCCGTTTTTTCTTAGTTTCAAGTTCACTCTCTTAGTTCACTTGGAAAGCAGAACGGTTCTGGTCCAGTTAGTGGAGTGTTCGCTCCTTTCCTAGCTAGATTATTTACTTTTTCATTGCCTTCTATCCCTTGGTGAGCAGGCACCCAGTGTAGGAGGACTTTGTTTTCTTTGCCTAATTTATTCAGCTTCTCTATGCATTCTTTGACCAATTTCAAATCGATTGATACTGAGTTGATCGCCTTTAACGCTGCTTGACTATCAGATAAGATGGCTATTTCTTGTTTCCGATAGTTCCTATCTAAGATAAGTTGTACGCATCTCTCGATAGCGTAGATTTCTGCCTGTAGGATACTAGGGTAAGTGCCCATTGGTTCGGAGTAATTAGCTCTCGGCGCAAACACTCCGATCCCTGTTCCCGTATTGGTTTTGGAAGCATCAGTATACCAAGTTATGGTATGGTCTTTTAACTGCTGGGCAAGCGTTTCGCTCTTCCAATCCTTCTTATTGCTCAATACTACATTGACATGTTTGTCAAAGTTGTACGTTCTGGCATATCGTCCACTGGGAGTTGCATGAGTTGTATTTCCTTTTTGAGGGTGTTCCAAGCCCCTGATTGACAATTCTCCCAGTACTAATTCCGTTAGTGACCATTCTAATCATTGTCGCATTGGCATATCTACCAATGACAATATGCAGTGGTGTTAGATCTAGAATGACCTCCATTGCTGCTGTTGGACAGGTTCTCATGGCTCCTGTGATGCAAACACATGCTAGTCTCTGGACTTTGCATAGGTTTAGCCTTGCCGTCCGTTGCTCTAGTTTTGTGTAACAGTTTACTAATAAAGTACTTTTCAATATTAAACTCCATTGAAAAGAAGAAGCAAACGTAAAAGCAGGGAATAGGTACATTAAATACGTAAAAGATAAATTTTATTATAGAGGTATTGAAATTTAGAAAACGTCAACATTTGACGTTTCCAATATTTTACCAAACCGTTCCGTATCAAACCGATGTTTTTTTAGGAACCGCTCTTTACCGTAGTTTACCGGTCTGGTTCGCCTGGTTTTGCAACGGAATACAGACAATTCAGATACAAGAAAGAAGCACCGACTTTCACATTAATACAGTATTTTTAATTTTTTAGAAAAATGTATTTTTTTGTACTAAAATAATTTGTCCTAAAATTTCTGTTTTTTTTAATAAGGTCTTTGAAATTGTGCTTGATTTTTTTAGAGGTCCACAAACTGAAAAAGGTTAAGAAACGCTGCTCTATACATCCTCGACCTAAATCTTACCGACTTTTTTACTTTTCCAAAAATTAAGAGTGAACTTCGTTGATCTAAGGTTCCAGTTCCCAGAAGATGCAGTCAGCGCCTTCAAAAACGCAATTTTGAAGGTATCAACAAGGGAGAGGAATAACTGCTTTCAGAATCGGTTTCAAAGGATGCAAAAATGCATTTCTCTTCGTGAAGAATACTTCGAAAAACAATAGTGTTTAAAAATTATCTACTATTTTTTTTTTCTACCTTTATATGTGGACTATAAAAGGCAATCTTCTTAATATTGACGTTCTCTTCTGTTACAGTCTCATCTGTTCTTCGTTATGGAGTACCTCAACGGTGGCGACTTGATGTTCCACATCCAAGCTGAAAGACGATTTTCTGAAGCAAGAGCAAGGTTCTACGGTGCTGAAATCGTTTCAGGTTTGAAGTTCTTACACAACAAAGGAATTGTTTACAGGTAAGAAACAATATTTTTTCTGTAGATGTTATTTATTTACTTATTTTATTTTCAAAATAATAATATCTTTGATAACCCAGACTAGACTGCGAGGGTACTATTTCAGATTTTGTGATATATTTTTATGTATAGTCTGTCCAACATGCCGGGATGATGCCTGACAGTGACAGATGTGTCTGTCAATTTAATTCGCAGGCAAAGCGTAGCATAGATAAATAAAACAAGTTTAGATTGGAAAGTGCCTATAAGGACAATGTAAACACTATTTGGCGCTATTCTTGCAACGGTCGCGACCCAAAGCTTTTGATAATTTCGTGCGGTTAAGCTTTTTTCGTAATTTCGTCGCCAAATATTATTTATTCAAATTTATTATTATTTTCTTTTGATTTTATAAATAAAATACAGTGTGTTGCATACAACAAACTTTATTTTATATAAGAACATGTATGTGAAATACCTATGAAACAATGGAAACCGATGTTATGCCACGATCCACGATGGTTTTTGCAGTTCACAGTTCCCAACACAGTTTTTATTGCCACTTTTTCACAATTATCACGGGTCTGAGTAAGTAAAATTTAAATTAAACTCACAAGATAGCAATAATTACTTTGAAAGTGGACGCCATAAACACTTTTCGGTATTTTTTTCAATGAGGGCAGTTTAAATTTTGAAAGATTTTATAATTTTTGAAGATTCTGACTTTGACAAGAGAAAATTATTTCTGTTCTTGTTTACGGTTGTTCTTAGCAACCGCTATAGCAGCGCCAGATCGCGTACAAAGGTCGCGACCCAAAACAATTATATATTTTGTCAGGCTTTCCAATATAAATTTATTTCCTTTATCTATGAATCGTAGTTTCTATAATTTTTTGAATACCGTCTGCCGAAATCTTCTCTCTGGGTTGTTGGACAGACTATACTACATTGAAAAGAGAAATTTACATTTATTTCTCAATAATTTTTTATATTTTTCAAGAAATTCGTTTAAGTAAAATGTAAAATCTAGTAAAATTTCATTTTTATTAGTTTTTTTACTCTCCTAATCGGACATATTTCTAGAAAAACCTCTAAAATCCAAA
This sequence comes from Sitophilus oryzae, assembly GCF_002938485.1. Lineage (NCBI taxonomy): Eukaryota > Metazoa > Arthropoda > Insecta > Coleoptera > Curculionidae > Sitophilus > Sitophilus oryzae. The sequence goes on along the minus strand of NW_022145777.1, from coordinate 938,889 downwards.
ACACATGTATTCTTTATTTCTAAATTTGTATTAATTAGAACGATTAAAAAAGAACTAAAAAAGAGATTTTAGTAGTTCACAACCTTTAGTCAGTTTAAAATAACGCCAAAGAGACAAAACACATGTAGAGAAAAAATCACAATGTTTATTTCAAAAATAGTAAATTTGTTTCAATCAATAGGCAAACCTAGTTTAATGTTTACTTTATTTCTTTCACTAAACAATCTATGTCATAAATTACTAGAGCCTGTAAATATATTACGTTCTTTCCAACCGGACCGAGAACCGATCCTGGGACGGTAATTTCTAGTCGCCCACTTATTGTTTGAAAAGTTTGATCGTTTGTCAAGATTGACAGATGAATTGACTGATAGGAAATTACCGTTCTAGGACGGTTGGAACAAACATATTATAATCGTGTATTTTTATCTAAAATTTTCAATACTATTTATTAACATTATGTATACAGGCTATATTCCGTTGCAAAACCAGGCGAACCAGACCAGTAAACTACGGTAAAGAGCGGTTCTTGAAAAATATCGGTTTGATACGGAACGGTTTGAATTTATCTAATTTCAATACCTCTATTATAAAATTTATCTTATGCATTTTTAATGTACCTATTCTCTGCTTTTACGTTTGCTTCTTCTTTTCAATGGAGTTTAATATTGAAAAGTACTTTATTTATTAACTGTTAAACTCGTTGACAGCTGAAGTGAAGATTTGCAAGTCCAATATTAAAACAGATCAATAATAAATAAACAAATCGATTCAATATTTATATTTTCATAGCTTACAAAACAATCACAATTACTTGTTGTCTTGTTGTTCATGTTTTCTTTAAATGTTCCTGACTTTAAGAAACAATGGCTGCACGATAAGTTTAAATGGTCTTAAAACGCCATTCTACTTAGTTAATGAAATGTATTTCCCTTTACTGCCTACCTTCATTGCTTTTGGATGTAAATACTAAATATTATAACAAATTTTAGAAATCAAATGAGAATTTCACTCGAACTTCAAATATTTGCTTGATTTGTCACATAAATGACATTGATTGACAAACAAAACCAGAAAAATCAGCCTTCTCGCGCTGGTTAGTTTGGTGACAGTTATAACCGATTTTTTCAGGAACCGCGTTCCGTAATAAGAAAACTTTCAGGAAACCTAGAAACGGAACTTAAAACCATAACCAAGGTACGGTAAAATGGGTGGAATAGAAACATAGTGGTGAAAAGAAACAAAATTTCTGAAAAAAATCAAATCACGATTAAAAATATTCAAAGTAAAAAGAGTCGACATATCTAATTTTTCTGTCATTGGTAATACACAATAAAATGTAAAAACTGTATTTTTATCTGTGGCAGCACTGTTTCTGTTAATCACCTGATCAATAAATGTGAGTGATTTATCACTTATTTTGTATGGCGCGAAAACTTTATAAATAAAATATTTATTTTTAAAGTAATACATAAGCTGGTACATGTAAGTTGTTATATTATATGTATTGTTAATGATTGTTAAACCTACTTAAATATGTAATAATTTACTGTTTCTAATTACCTTGTTGGAAGTAGAATAGATAAACACCTTAACATCAATGTGTGTTTCTATTCTCCCGAATAGCAGGTGAATAGAAACACAAATGTTATTTTTATTTAATATTTATACGCATATTTTTCAACAATCAAATTATATGTATACGCAAAGAACAAACAAAGACCCATGTTTTAAAATATTCGGGAAAATAATACCACATTTTTATCAACCGGTATAGTCTACGAAACTGTTTCTATTCACCCCATTTTTCGGTAAGCAACGGAATACTAATAATTAATTTTTAATTTAAAATTCTTTTTTGTAGAGGTTAAGTTACTTCCTGTTGCCATTTTTGACTATGAATTATCTCAGCATACTGACAAGTTGATGTACTATCAATTTAACATTTAAATTCACAAAAATTAAGGAATTATTTGCTGAACATCCAAATCCTAAAATTAATCAGGTGTTTCAAAATTAACTGGGTGTTAACTATTTTTCTAAAACTTCCGTCTTGCACAAAACTTGACTGACGACGTTATAAAATAGTTGGCAACCTTATCACATCCAGTTATTGAGAAGGCTTAAAGGCTTCATAATAAATTGCCCGCTTTCATGTAGTTCCAGTAACATTGGGAAATAGAAAAGTCGAAAAATACGTTTGTATTTTAGGATTAAGTTTGTTGTTTCGAGAATTTTCGAATATTTTTAAACAAAATAAGAGATCTTTAAAAATAGAATCTGTATTGATGTTTTTCTTGTTCTTTAGTTGATTATACAGGGTGGTCCGACCTGTATTCTAACGACCTGAAGACTAATAATTTTTCGTCCGTACCTGTGTAAAACTACCGAGTAAAAATATACATTTACGACGTTTTTTATGTAAAAATTAAGTAAATATTTTGAGTTTCGGTTTTTACGTATTGATAAGGTAACGATGCTAAAACGGTTTTAAAAAGTAGTTTGCTAAGTACTTGCGAACCACTGGACCTGATGATCTTTCGTTAATTTGCATAGGTTCTTCTTGTAAATTGAATATTTGCTGTGATGGTGTTTGGAATATTCTCAATACTTGCCGAATAAGGAATACCATCTCTAATCCGGACAAAATTATGCAATACACATACGGATTTCGTTATGTTTACTACAGTATCGTAGTTAATACATCGAATTGGGGTTTGCAATACTTGAAATTTGTATGTCATCTTTCCGAAAGAACATTCGATTGTTTTTCTGGCCCTACTCAATCTGAAATTAAATATTCGTTTGTTGTTATCAATAGAGCCAGTAGGATATGGCCTTAGTAAATAACGCTTCAATGGGAAAACATTGTCTCCCACCAAAAAATATGGTACCAGCTGTTGAGTTTCATCGTGAGGTAATTGAGAAGACTTCGAGTCAGTAACCAATTCTCGAAAAAAATTCCTCCGTCATTATTGCGGCCAGCAAACCCGGTCTCAGTTATCGTATACCATCCATCAGCATTGCAGATTGCCATTAAAACAATCGAATTGTAATGTTTATAATTGTAATTCGAGGAGCCAGAATTTGTTAGCTTTTTATACGTATGTGTTTGCCGTCGATAGCACCTAGGCAATTTGGCAAATTCCATACATAGGAGAATCTCCTACTTATTTCCTTCCATCCCTCACTGTCAGGCAATGCCATATACTCAGGTTGTAGAGAATTCCACAAAGCCACTGTGGTGTCTGCTATAATACTATATAATAGTTGATATAGTATTGTCTCCTCTAGTAAAATACAGTCCCAATGAAACAAAACTGCAACCAGACGCCAAATATCTGAAATACAGAAACTGAAAAACTCAAAAAAACTCGTTTATAATTGAGTAGTGGTTCTCGAGATATTTGGAATCGAAATTCTCAATGCCTGTCATCATTGACATAAATTAAACATGTTGACTAAATAGTTATTAAACTGAAATCATAAAATTGAAATGTTTTTGTGCCAAAAGTTCAATAGAAACTGTTTTATCATCATTTTTTCAAGAAACATTTATGGTTAATTTAAAAAATAAAAAGTTCCCAAATTTATCATTTCAGTTAAATAACTATCAACTGAACATGTTTATTTTTTGTCAATAATGACATGTATTGACTATTTTCATTCTAAATATCTTGAGAACTGTTGCTCGTAGCGATTTTTACCAATTTTCATCCAAATATTGACGTTACCTCAGAAATTATTAGGAAAAAATCGAAATAAAAATGAAACTTCCACACCCTGTATCTCCGAAATTAAGCATTTTTGGACATACATTTATACGAACTTTTTTACTTATTTTTATATGCACAATATGCTGCCAAAGTTTCCGGAATACAGTTCGGACCACCTTGTATAGGGTGATTCACTATGATGATAGTTTAGACGTTAATAGGATTTTTTTACAAATTTAAATTTTTACATAAAGGCTCTTTCTCCATCTGTATAAATTACTTTCAGTGTTAAATTGTTGCCACATCATTTTAAAAGTAATAGCAACTTTGCTATTTTAAATGAAACACCCAGTATATTATTACATTTTTATATTTCACAATTTTGCTGTATTTTTTGCTGCAAAAAAATCTTAGAGATGGGTCTAAGATTTTTTTGCAATAGGGAAAAAAGTCCTTTTAGTTATGACTTGGTGTATTTTCTAGTTATTATAACGGTGATAAATGTTTCGGACATGTTGAATTCAAATCTCGCGCGCTTTCGCAAGACAAAGTATTACGTTAAAATGTCGCCGGAAAGCGTTTTATCTGGTCTAATTATGCAATCCGGGCACGTCGCTCGCGTCAAATTAAAATCAGTTCAGCGCCATTAAGTAGATTAAGACGTTTTTATACCGTTTCCGCCATAAAGATACAATTTAGCTTACTTATGCCGTATGCACATATGCAGTTTGGTGTGTGGAATTAAGTTTTATCTTGTTCAGGATGATTTTTTAAAAAAATATGACTTTTTTGAAATATACAGGATGAGTCTTAAATAAGTGCAAATATTTTTAGGACTGGTATATCTCGTTAAAAGAGACATATTTTCTCTTTACCATTTTTCAAATAAGTCCAAAATAATCGAGTTATTTAAGTTTGGTTTGGTGCCATACCCCCTTACCAACCTCCCACCCCGCCAAAAACTAATGGCCAGATTCTCGGGTGCCACAGTATTTTTGTGCCAAAAAAAAGACGGACAGACGGACAGACGGACAGACGGACAGACGGACAGACGGACAGACGGACAGACGGACAGACGGACAGACGGACAGACGGACAGACGGACAGACGGACAGGCGGACAGGCGGACAGACTTGGACAGATCTGACAGATCGGGACAGGCGTGAGACGGACAGACGGACAGACGGACAGATCTGGACAGATCTGGACAGATGGACAGACGGACGATCTGGACAGATCTAGATCAGACGACAGATCTGACAGACGGACAGATCTGGACAGATCTGACAGACTTGGACAGACTGGACATGACAGACGGACAGATCTGGACAGACCTGACTGCACCTGGACAAGATCTGACAGATCTGGACAGGCGATCAGACCTGGACAGATCTGACAGACCTGGACAGATCTGGACAGACCCAGGACAAGATCTGGACAGACGGACAGATCTTATCATGATCTTTAAAAAATATGACTTTTTAAATATACAGGATGAGTCTTAAATAGAAGTGCAAATATTTTTTTAGGACTGGGTATATCTCGTTAAAAGAGACATGTTTTCTCTTTACCATTTTTCCAAATAAGTCCAAAGATAATCGAGTTATTTAAGTTTGGTTTGCCGCTACCCCCTTACCTGTCCCACCCCGCCAAAAACTAATGGCCAGATTCTCGGGTGCCACAGTATTTTTGTGCCAAAAAAAACAGACAGACGGACAGACGGACAGACGGACAGACAGGCGGACAGACGGACAGACGGACAGACGGACAGACGAACAGACGGACAGACGGACAGACGGACAGACGGACAGGCGGACAGAGCGGACAGGCGGACAGACGGACAGACGGACAGACGGACAGGCGGACAGACGGACGGACGGACCCAGACGGACAGGACGGACAGGAGCGGACAGACGGACAGACGGACAGACGGACAGACGGACAGACGGACGAACGGACAGACGGACAGACGGACAGACGGACAGACGGACAAGCGGACGAAGGACAGACGGAGCGGACGGACAGACAGACGAACTGGACAGACTGACAGATCTGGACAGACGGACAGAGATCTGGACAGGCGGAGCAGACGGCAGGCGGACGGACGGACAGACGGACAGACGGACAATTGAACGGACAGACGGACAGACCTGGACAGACGGACGGACGAACGGACGAACGGACGGGCGGACAGACGGACAGGCGAACGGACAGACGGACAGACGGACGAACGGACGGACGGACAGACGGACAGACGGACAGACGGACAGACAGACGGACGGACGGGCGGACGAACCGACAGACGGACAGACCGACAGACGGACAGACCGACAGACGGACAGACGGACAGACGGACGCGGACGGACAGACGGGACAGACGGACAGACCGACAGACGGACAGACGGACAGACGGACCCGGACGGACAGGCGGACAGGCGGACAGACGGACAGATGTGGACAGACGGACGAACGAACAGAACGGACAGACGGACAGACGGATAGGCGGACAGGCGGACAGGCGGACAGGCGGACAGGCGGACAGGCGGACAGGCGGACAGGCGGACAGACGGACAGACGGACAGACGAACGGACGGACCAAGGACAGACGGACAGACGGACAGGACGGACAGACGGACAGACGGACAGACGGACAGACGGACAGACCGAACGGACAGACGGACAGACGGACAGATGGACAGACGGACAGACGGACAGACGGACGGACGGACAGACGGACGAATGGACAGACGGACAGACGGACAGGCGGACAGACGGACAGACGGACAGACGGACGAACGGACAGAACGGACAGGCGGACAGACGGACAGACGGACAGACGGACAGACGGACAGGCGGACAGACGGACAGACGGACGGACGGACAGACGGACAGACGGACAGACGGACAGACGGACGAGACGGACAGACGGACAGACGGACAAACGGACAAACGGACAAACGGACAGACGGACAGACGGACAGACGGACAGACGGACAGACGGACAGACGGACAGACGGACAGACGGACAGGCGGACAGGCGGACAGGCGGACAGGCGGACAAACGGACAAACGGACAGACGGACAGACGGACAGACGGACAGACGGACAGGCGGACAGGCGGACAGGCGGACAGGCGGACAGACGGACAAACGGACAGACGGACAGACGGACAGACGGACAGACCGACAGACCGACAGACCGACAGGCGGACAGACCGACAGACTGACAGACCGACAGACAGACAGACACCATGAAAATATTTTGTATTTAGGTCATTTATGGCCCAAAAAACTCATTTTGAGTGAAATTAAAAAAAAAAATTGCCGATCTTAATAGCCTATATTAAACGCCACGAATGTTTGGGAGTGATTCATCGGTCGCTACCATGTGAACTAATCTGTTCAAGGTCACATAAAACTTAATTACAGTGCCGTGGTGTTTCAAGTCATATAATAATCAATATATAATCTGTTGTAATTTGTTGTTTTAACTGTCAAAGTCTTGTCAAAACATATATTTGGTTATAAATATAAACTGGAATGCCCGATTGGTCGCACTGCAAGCACACCAATGGACTGACGCACAAAAACGAATCAATCAAAGAAACGCGATATAGTATCGTCCTTGTCAATCACGCTAACATTTTAGAATAAGTAGAAGGAGCGCAGGCAGATGATTAGACCGGGCTTTAAAAACCTACGTCTGCGGTAAAAATTTACGTTTTTAATGTAAAAATGATAGCGCGCGTGTCGATTCTAACTTCATCAAGCGATGAATCACTCCAAAACATTCGTGGCGTTTACTCTACCATATCTGTTGGTATGGTCGGCTAAAAAATAATTCAGTGGTATTAGGTAAGTCATCAAATAAATAATTGATATTGTGCTAGAAACATTAAAAACTTAAACGAACTTAAATAAATCTGAAACTATACCAAGATAAATCATTTTAACAATCTCGTTCCTGTAATACACAATTAATTATATAATTAAATCCACGGCACACGGTATTCCACCACTGCCGGCAATAAATTCAAATTTCTAAACTAAGCTCTTTAGCTCGAGTATGTTTTACTAAACAAATTCGCAAGAGGGTGTGTAAAGGTTGTACGAGACAGAGGTTGTTCTCTGTTCTCGTTTTATTCGTGTGGTTCTCCCTAGCTCTGTTGTTGTTGTTCGTGTTGTTCTTCTTCCATGTCTAATTTCATAAACTTTAATTGAGAACGGAACAGGCCGTGGAACAATTAGCCTTCGGTGTGTACGGTGGAAAGAGACTTTAATGGAATTTGGAATGAATTAATATGGTTGTTAACATGAGTGATTATTTAATAAGAAAACCGCGCTTGTATGTGAAATATTATTTCAAACAGATTAATACACTACTCAAAACAATTATCGTATATTTGAATAAAAGTAATTATTACATATTTCTAACTGAAGCATGCATTTTTCTGTCTTTCTCTTGAGTTTTTTTAGGGTAATTAGGGTACGAATCATAGAGTTAAAAATTAAAAGTACGAATTGACATTTAATTTTTAGTCGGCCGACTATTTAGTTGCAAAAGTGAAAACAATACATTTTTATGGAGCCGATCCACAGTGCTTCGTCCCATGGACAAAAATCGAAAAAAAGTTAAAATTTACTAATATCTGAATATGTAATTTTATACTTATAGCAATGTTCAATCATCCTGTATATTATTTTTCATAATCAGTGTTTTTGTTAGCAAATATTTTCACTATAAATAAGTTTTTTGCGATCATATATCAGTGAAATTATCTTATATCAGTGAAAAGAATAACATTCATAGTAGTTCTGTATATGGAAGTTAAACGGTACGTACTTAATTGAAAGCCACTATGGATATTGTTAAACAAGGTATGTACTTTAAATTTATTTCTAAACAAGTTCGTGATTGTTTAGTTTTTATTTATTTTTAAGATGAATCTTAAATGTGTATAAAAATTTTACGTTTTCAAACTTCAAAAGGCATTTAAAAAACACATATCAAAACATATCGTAATTATTGAATATATTTGTTATCATATTCATACATTTTAATTTTGTATAGTTCACCTGCGTCTGCTTGCGACGAACTTTATTTTATAATACTTTTCAAATGGAGTAAAATTGATAAGCAATGCCGATCTGGTTAATACTTAGCTTGATCATAAGGACAAGAACTCAAAATTATTTGTATTTCAAAAATGTGTTCTTTATTAGATATTGATGAACCTTCCAGTCAAATAAGACACCACTTGTGCCTGAAATAGCCCACTATGTTGGAGCGAAACGTCGCATAAAAAAAAAGTTTCCATCTTTCAATTTATTATAAAACTCATACCCAAGAAAAGGAAAAAATAATATGGATACGGTCTCTAAAGAGGTAACTATTAACATCCGAACCCCTCATACCAACAAAGGGAACACGCGAAACAACGCGAAAAAGTAACATATTAGAAAATGATGTACAGAAACATCTTATAATATGTGAGGATATTTCATCTACCTGTAATTTGGATACTATAAATTTGGAAGATTCTGTCAGCAGTGATTCTTCTGAATCAGAGTAGTTACGATCTATGCATTTTGTTGTCCTAAAGTAAATTTATAGTATCTTAAGTTTCTTTTTTAATTAAATATAGCATTAATGTTTTTTTTCATTAAGAAAAACATTTTTATCTTATATTAGGCTTATATTGTAGGAATCATGTTCTAATGTTATTTCAATTCTTTTTTATCACAGGGATTTTTAATACTTACACCGTTTTCATACTATAAATTATTATTTCCTTAGATGGAACACAGCTCCAACATTTTTTATTATTTATCAGATTTTTTTCTTCATAAACGTGGGACTAAGAACATCATCTTTTTAGTACAATGAGAGTACTCATTATATGCGTCAAATAAACCTAGTTTGAATAAATTGCCTACAATAAAGAGAAGTTTTGCATTTTGTCCTCTAGAGCCATATGATCCAAGCACTGTGCGATCGGCCCAATATTTGATTGCATTTTTATTTCGAATTTCTCCAAATAATACCTGAATTAAACATCGATATTTGGATGACAATTGGTGTCTGGGAGTTTTTGACATGAGAAATTTGATTTTGATGTCAATATGACTCTTACTTGTATAGGGCGCTAGCAACATAGTTTTTGGTTGGTTTGAAGAGTTATAACTTTTTGTCCGTACCTGTATAAAACTACTTGAGTAAAAAATATACATTTACGACGTTTATTACGTAAAAAAGGTTTCTTGGCAAAAATCTTTACGAATAATGGTTCTCGAGATATTTGAAACCGAAATTATCAATACCTGTAATCACTGTCATGAATTAAACATGTTAACTAAATAGTTCTTAGTCTGAAATAATAAATTTGATTTTTTTGTGCCAAAAGTTTAACAGAAACTGTTTTATTATAATTTTTTTCAAGAAAAATTGATTATTAATTTTAAAAAATCAAAGACAACAAAATAAAATACTAAAAATAATATTTAACCTAGATAAACTAACACCAACAGAAGAAATACACTAAAAAACAAATGAACTAAACATTAAGACGATTAATGAAATATCATAATATATTATGTCTACACAAAATCAAAAATGAATTAATAAAAACAAATATTTCTTTAAAAACTAACAAACAAATACACACTTACGAAACCAGAAGAAAATCAGACATAAGAACAGCCAAGAGAACTCTAAAAAAACTCTCACAAAAACTCTAACAACAGAAACTACCACAATATTTAATATGTTACCAAAAGAATTAATACAACTAAATTATAAAAATTTCAAGAAAAAAATTAAAATCATGATATTTGAGAAAAGCGTATAAACGTAGACGATATAGACCAATTTATAAAAAAAAGGAGAATGCCTTCGATACCGCCTGCCCAGGGAGAGTCATAAAACTCTTCAAACTGTTGCAGATGAAGAAGGACGCAACCAACAACTGTTACGAAGATAAAGCTTAATAATATTATTGAATTGTATATTTTTAAACAGTTGTATATATATATATATATTTTAGTTAATAAATATTATATACATATCGTCAAAAAGTTTCCAAGTGTATCATTTCAGTCTAGTAACTATCTATTCAACATGTTCATTCTTATTTTTTGTCAATAATGACATGTATTGATTATTTCCATTCTAAATATATATTGAGAATAGTTGCTCGTAGCGATTTTTACCAAAGGATATTTTATACGTAAAAAATGGCGGAAATGTATATTTTTTCACTCTGTAGTTTTATACAAGTACGACCGAAAAGTTATTACTGTTCAAACCAGTTAAAACACATGTAGGTGGCGCCCCCTATAAGTAAGAGTCATATTGACATCCAAATCAAATTTCTTATTACAAAAAACTCCCAGAAACCAATTTTCATCCAAATATTGACGTTACTTCAGGAATTATTTGAAAAAAATCGAAATAAAAATGAAACTTCTACACCCTGTATCTCCGAAACAGGGGCGGATACAGAAATTTATTTTAGGGGGGGCCCAAATCAAAAATAATGTAAAATGTGCCTTTTAGGGTCTAATTTTTAACCCAAAAGGCTAATATTTAATCTAACTTATATGAATCCTCTGAATCCCTCTGCTCACACTTCTAAGAAGTTTTTTATTTGCTCTAAAACTTTACTATTAAAATCATACTATTTTCATTACCCCACAACTTACCCCGAATATATCAGAAAAGAGCTTATGTTTTTTTCTATAACAAAAAGTATTTCTTTTGATAAATTTAAAAGTGGAATTTTCTCGTTAGAATTTTCAACCGACTAAAATTGTTGATTAAGAACCTGCGATCTTCCTTAAATTATTCTCATACCGGGCAAAAAGTTCCTCTCCTGCTTAGTTTTAATAGAACATAATGGGTCTTAAAACGATGTTTTCCCCAAAAGAGATATTAAAACTTTTAAAATTAGAACAGAGCGTTTTTTAAAAGCGTTTAGAACAATAGTTTCCGTCTGGATTTCCCGAAGATGAGAGGAAAAAGTCTCTTACAATGTCTTTGTTGTTGCTTAATTAGGGTAATTTATCATGTCTTGCGTGGTTTTTACAGTTTGTAAAAAGATGTTTATTAAAATGAGATAAAATATTCTTGTAGGATATAAAAAATAGCATAATTACAATAATATTATAATATTAAAAGAATATAAAATGAAATATCTTCTTGTGGACTGACTTTATACAACCTCCCAACTGCAATGTACAGGGTGTCTCATTTTGGTTGACGTCATACGGTATCTCCGTTATTAGTGAAGATAGAAGGGTGCGGTTTGCACAAACCTGTTCCACTTTTTTGTCAAACGGAATATGCTGTAAACACAATTTTTATAAACTTCTTCGTTTCTGAGCTACAGGATCTTTTTGAAAACTTTGCAATTTGGGATACTCCCCGTGTCCCTATTATTTGTGAAAGATATCGAGAAATTGAAAACTGTTTATTGTAGAACTTTTTACGTAGAATACAGTGGCGTAGTCTGTTACTCTTCGAAAAGAATATTTTTGAAGATATAATCTAAAGTTATGTTTTTTTAAAAGGACCACTCTGTATATTTATAAATTATATAAACTGGCTTGCATAAGTTTCCAAAAATATATACCACTCTATATTTATTTTTACTATTTACTGCAATATGAACAATTACTATCTGATAACAATTACTTAATAAGGTAAAACCAAAAAGCCCCAAACTTTGTGTATGGTTATTTTTAATTTTTACGTATGTTATTTTTATTTATGTTATGTTCTTTAATATCAAAGAAGCAATTGCCATACATTACTAACATCTACATTAGATTGTATTAAAAAATCCTCTTTTATTTTTCTTTTAGAGGCTATCGCTTCTTTCATTATAATTTTGGCGTTATTAAAATTTATTCTCTGCCCTGTGTTCCATGAATACTGACAAATCTTAAAAAATAAAAAAAATAAATTATAAAATTTATATTTTAATAAAGTTACTCTTAAATAATAAAATACCCAATTGTAACAGTATTCACGCTACTGACTCTGAAGGCACTAGCCCATCAAAACCATGACCAGATCAAAACGATTTATAAAACAGTAATGCCATCGGAGAAATATTAAATTATTCCGATCCGACTCCAGCAAAATGGAAATGGCGAAAATGGAGGAAAAAACAGGAAAAGGCCGTAGCGGCAATTCCAGGGATCCCTTTTACTGGCGATCGTCGATCGGGACTTGTCGGGAAATCTCCGACTTTTTCCAGTATTTCACCTCGTAAACCCCTCACTGAAGGCATCGTAAGTGTCAATTTTTAAGGCCTTTCTCGCATTTGGGCCCCGAACATATATACAGGCCTCCCTCAGCGGTCTGCATAATGGAGAGGTTTGTCGACAGCTGGAAAGCTAGATCATCAAACGTCTAGATAGTAGCTGGAGCTAGAGATGAGTAGATCAAGATGGATACGAATCTACGGACCTTTTTCCGGTGCCGGTACTGATGCATGTAGATCCTACTGAATATCAATCTCCATCGGCGGAACTTTATCTCTAATTTGCATTGCATCTTCTTGTCACCTTTTCCTTGCTGATGCACCAGGTCTTGTAAAATTGTTTCTATTACTTTTCTTCGAGGCATTTTTATTCTAATTTGTTTATCTGATGTTAATTATCAAGAAACACATGTTGTTTTTTGCTAAAACTGCTTTTTATTGAGTTTTATCTCTAATTTTCTTTATAGTACACGAAGCTGATGCACCAGGTCTTGTAAAATTGTTTCTATTACTTTTCTGCGGGGCATTTTTATTCTAATTTGTTTATCCGATGTTAATTATCAAGAAAAACATGCCAATTTTTGCTAAAAGTGGTTTTTATTGAGTTTTATCTCTAATTTTCTTTATAGTATACGAAGCTGATGCACCAGGTCTTGTAAAATTGTTTCTATTACTTTTCTTCGAGGCATTTTTATTCTAATTTGTTTATTTGATGTTAATTAACAAGAAAAACATGCCAATTTTTGCTAAAAGTGGTTTTTATTGAGTTTTATCTCTAATTTTCTTTATAGTATACGAAGCTGATGCACCAGGTCTTGTAAAAGTGTTTCTATTACTTTTCTTCGGGGCATTTCTATTCTAATTTGTTTATCTGATCTTAATTATCAAGAAAAACATGCCAATTTTTGCTAAAAGTGGTTTTTATTGAGTTTTATCTCTAATTTTCTTTATAGTATACGAAGCTGATGCACCAGGTCTTGTAAAATTGTTTATATTATTTTTCTTCGGGACATTTTTATTTTAATTTCTTTATCTGATGTTCATTATCAACAAATACATGTCGCTTTTTGCTTTTAAACTACTTTTTTTAAATACTCTTTAAATATATAAAATGTATTTCAGAGATTGTGTCTAGCTTAAATATAGTCTAAGATCCTTCCTAACCTTCTTTACTATCCTACTTTACTGTTTTTTTCTCAGAATTTGACGCTTTTTCTACTGCTTCATCGACAATCACTGCCGTCCACTTCGCAAAAAGATTTGCCTTAACTAAGGACTATTTGATATTTTATTTCTTCCTATTCCACTTCCTTTAGAAATAGATATCATTAGAATAACTCTGGCGCAGGGATACGCTAAAATAAAATATTTTTTTCGACTGACATGGTTTTTAGTTTTATAATTTGAAAGATTTTTTTTTGTTTTATAATTTTAAGAATCAAACAACGGTACAATGTGTGCTTCAGCCTGAGGAAGGCTCTTTTCTCTTTCTCTTTCTTTTTTTCTTTTCTTTTTTTTTCTTTTTCTTTTTCTTTTTCCTTTTCCTTTTCCTTTTCTTTTTCTTTTTCTTTTTCTTTTTCTTTTTCTTTTTCTTCTTCTTTTTCTTTTTCTTTTTCTTTTTCTTTTTCTTTTTCTTTTTCTTTTTCTTTAATAATGCCCCAAGGGAGTTATGACTCTATTTAAGAAAAAAATAACTATACTTTGAGAGAACTAAAATAATCAAATGGTTACTCCAGCCATTTTCAATTAAATTTGATAAATTTGCTTCCTGAACTCTTAAGAAGAGCCAAGAAATTTTCTTGACGGCTAACAAAAATCAATTGAGGTAAACAAACCGAAAGTCTATTGACGCCTGCCTCTTCCGCTCAAAAAACTGTTGCAAAAACAAGCCCGAAACGTTCGCTAATCTTGTTATTTTGCGCGACGTCGAAATATTGACAGAATAAATCAGAAGATCTCCAAAACTACGTCTCTTCATCGGCATGTCCCCCTGAAGAACGTAACGTCTGAATCGAGTTACCTTTCCCCATCAGAGATTAAAAGACTTAGAGTGACAAATATTCTGGATAGAGGGATTTTGTGAGGTGGCTATTATTGGTATATTCCACTGCGATCTTTACAGATCTATTGTGGTACCTCTTCTGATCTCTAGATTGCATTCTCAAGTTATATCCTTTTCAGATTTCGAATTGATGGTTTTAAGTGCTGCTTCACTATCTCCTGTTTCCGATAGTTTCTATTTAAGATTAAGTTGTACGCATCTTTCCATAGCGTAGATTACTGCCCGAAAAAACGATTATTTATAATATTATAGACATAATCTGATAGAAAAACTGTATATAACAGTATTTCAAACCATCATTTAAAAGATATAATTCAGTTTTAAAGTTTTAAGCTTAATGAGTTAAAATACTTACATAATTAACACAATTATTTGACAACAATTTAAGTGTTAAAAATCTTAAACATCCAGCAATCATATTGAAGTATGATGTGTAATTTTTGAAATGATTATGTTGATGAATTTATATGTAACCCCATGCATAGTAAATTTAAAACATAAGAAACATTTTTTAGTGAATAAGATGGATTGGTATGACCACCATCTAGAAGATCAATATTAACTAGATTTAAAGGACATTTAGCTCAAATAAGATATGGTAGACCGGATAAATCTTGCGTTGCCGAACATATTGTTGATAATGAACATTGTATAGATCTTAATAATTTAAAATTAATTAAACAAGTCTCAAATTACAGGCAATTAGATGCATATGAAAGCATCGGAATTAATAAATGTAAAGATAGTATGAACAGAGTCAACGATCCAATTCCTTCAAGTTCTTTGTTCCTACTACTCTAGTGGCGGAAATCTAACTGTTACGCTCAGTTGGCTCTGACTCGGTTGGCTAGATTTTGCCACGCCCACTCGGTGCCCACTGAGCGAGTATATAAACGCTCAACTTGTAGATTGTACTTTAGTATATAATCATCTGCTGATGATGCTAACATGGTTAGCGAAACGTTTTGGTGTATTGTGGTGATTTATTGTTTTTATTTTGTAGTGAAATGGACTCTTAAGCTCATGGATTTGTATAACTCGGTTGTTGGCTCCTGCTACTGGTAACTTTTTATCGCTCTGAACTCTGAATTTCCATCCAAGGTAGAAAATATAGCGGGAACGAAAGATAATCGAAGCGCGAGGAAGGCCAAGTGACGGATCGTTCGAACTAAGAGACGCCCGAACTAATCGAATTGGCAGCGTTAAATGTTTGTTTTACTTCCGACGATGTTGATTTTCGTCGGATTTTCCAAGAAAGGTGAACAGCTGAGACGCCGAAAGAAAATTTCAAACATTCTAATTATGATTACAGTAAAACTTTTCTGTCTTGAAATTGCTTAGAGGTTACCTGTTTGGAAAATTATATTTGAAAACTTATGTTTGTAAAAATTATGTTTAGAAAAATTATGTTTGGAAAAATTATGTTTGGAAATTATGCTTGAAAAATTATGTTTGGAAAATTATGTTTGGAAAATTATATTTGGAAAATTATATTTGGAAAATTTAGTTTGGAAAATTACGTTTGGAAAATTATGTTTGGAAAATTATGTTTGGAAAATTATGTTTGGAAAATTATGTTTGAAAAATTATGTTTGGAAAATTATGTTTGGAAAATTATGTTTGGAAAATTATGTTTGGAAAATTATGTTTGGAAAATTTTGTTTGGAAAATTATGTTTGGAAAAAAAATGTGTATCATAGACAGCCAAATTAAGAAATGAATGTTAATTACACTCAAATGCAAAAAAAAAAACGTATCGGAATTTTTTTTTTGTCAAATTTAAGGTGTTTTGGTTTGGTTGGAATGTTTTGGTTGGTTGATATATTTTTCATTTTTAGTCCTATTTTCTTGAGTTTTTGGCAAATTGTTTATTAATATATCAAATTTAATTTATAAATTCAGTTTTTATAAACTTTAGTATTTGGTTTATTATACAGGGTTAATCGAAAGGTTGTTTTTTTACCCTAAGTTTAATACACCCTGTATAATACGTTAAATAATACGCGTTACGCTTTAACACACAACATGTAATCATAAAATGTAATTATCAATATGACCGTACGATAATAGTGACCAAAGCCACCTCGTCATATTGCAAAATATCATCAAAAATTAATAATAATTGAGACTTTGATTTATTTATATAGAAATTACTATTAAAATATTTTTTTTTGGTTCTACCAAAATTCTAAAACTTTTTTTGAAGTTAATGATGAAAAAATATTACTTTTTTTGCTTTCAGGTTAAAAAATAACACTAATAACACTTTTATAAAACAAAATTGAGACCGTGTTCTTTCTGATGAAATATTAAGTAATAAAAATTATCGTAGGCCCGGAGAGAATACATTTTATCCCGATGAAATATTACAGAAAACGATCTTAATAACTCAAAAATTCTTTTTTCCTCTACGCTCATGAGGTTTTTCCAGCTAGTGTGAGAAAGAGAAAGATATCTGGTTGGTTTTTTAGCAATCTCTTTTCCCTGTGCGTGATAAAGGTATTGCGTTTTACGATAAATTTAACAAAATATATTATTTTCGGACGTAGGCTTTTCTCTCTTGTACCAACTTGAGATTATATAGGGCAGTATTTTTCTAAAATAAGAAAAAGAGCTTTTATGATAATAAAAGCTCTTAAATACTTAAGTAAACATTTTTTATGAAACTAGTAAATCAACAAACTCAACTAGTACTGAGTTTATTAAAACACATAAATTCCTCTTTTTGTTTCTTTTATTTATGTAAGACATTGTAACTTAAACGAAAAAAAAATAAAGAAAACCCAGACGGAGACAAAAACACAGACGATCTCTTTTTTGTCGATTCAGGCGATTTCATTAAACTTTATTTTCTTTGCAGGGACTTGAAATTGGACAATATATTGTTGGACTTCGACGGGCACGTCAGGATCGCCGATTTCGGCATGTGCAAACTCCAGATTTTCCTCGATAGAATGGCGGATACGTTCTGTGGTACTCCGGATTATATGGCCCCAGAGGTAAGTCACATTTATTAGATACTTAAAGCATTAAGATAAATTGACAGTTTTTCTGTAAATTTATAGTTTTTCTGGCAATTTAAAAATTTCCTGTAAATTTACAGCCTTTCTGTAATTTTACACTTTTTGTGGCAATGTACACTTTTTCTGTAAATTTACAAATTTCCTGTGAATTTACAGTCTTTCTGTAAATTTACACATTTTCTGTAAATTTACAAATTTCTTGTAAATTTACAGCTTCTTTGTGAATTTACACTTTTTCTGTAAATTTACACTTTTTCTGCAATTTAAAATTTTTCTGTAAATTTACAAATTTCCTATAAATTCATAGTTTTCCTGTAAATTTACACATTTGCTAAAAATTTACAACTTTCCTGTAAATTTACAATTTTTCTGTAAATTTACAATTTTTCTGTAAATTGCATGCGAAACATACTATCGTACTCAGCAAGACGACGTCTCGGCATCGACCTGTTCGTTACTCACAAACTTCGTGTGAATTTACAGTTTTTCTGTAAATTTACAGTTTTCTGTAAATTTTCACATTTTCTGTAAATTTACAAATTTCCTGTGAATTTACAGTTTTTCTGTAAATTTACAGTTTTCTGTAAATTTTCACATTTTCTGTAAATTTACAAATTTTCTGTAAATTGACAGAAAATGTGTAAATTTACGGAAAAACTGTAAATTTACAGTTTTTCTGCAAATTTAATTTTTTTCTGGCAATTTACACTTTTTTTTTAAATTTACAAATTTCCTGTGAATTTACAGTTTTTCTGTAAATTTACACATTTTCTGTAAATTTGCAGTTTTTCTGTAAAATTACTAATTTCCTGTGAGTTTACAGTTTTCCTGTAACTTTACACATTTTCTGTAAATTTACAAATTTCGTGTGAATCTACAGTTTCTCCATAAATTTACACATTTTCTGTAAATTTACAGTTTTTATATAAAAGTGGTAAGAAATCAAAAATTGAATGTCTTGTAAGCTAATTATTAGACTTTCTCTATGGATACAACAGACTAGCTGTTGCTAGGATATTCTATTAATTTTAATTGCATTATTTAGACATTGTGAATAATCGTAAAATCTTAAGTATAAAATATAATCGAGACTACTAATATTAAAGCTTTAGAAATAAATTAATTTCTAAAAAAAAGGCCTGAAAATTTTGCTTCGGAAATAAAAATTTAAATATAAAAAAATACATTTTTTGTAAAATATAATTGCGTTAAAATCCAAACGTAAACCTACCTGTTAATGGCCTTTAGCTGGTAAACAAATTTACATTAATTTTTTAACATACAGAAATAAAGAAAAATAATAAGGCATATAAAGGCATCGTTTTCAATATAAAAACGAATTTATTGAATATGGTAGGCGTGTCAAGGTTATCGATTTTTATATCAGCAAAATACCGAGGCCTTTGGCTCAATCGCCCGCGCCTTTTCATAATCTAAATGCAATAATGTTCGAGAAAATTCCCTACACATCGTTATTAAACGCTTATCGCGTTTGGAAGAGAATCGTTGAAAATGGATGCTCATCGATATCATATTGGTTTGTGAACATAAAATAGAGATACGCTGCTCAATAAACGATATCAAATGAACGAGTTTTA
This sequence comes from Sitophilus oryzae, assembly GCF_002938485.1. NCBI lineage: Eukaryota > Metazoa > Arthropoda > Insecta > Coleoptera > Curculionidae > Sitophilus > Sitophilus oryzae. Next base: position 919,225 of record NW_022145777.1, on the reverse strand, counting down.
ATAACTCTTGCTTATTTGCTGTTTGTGTTAGGTTAGGTTAGTTATAATTTGTTTTCTTTAATTTTTTTATTAATACTTTTCTTTCTTTTTTTAGTTTAGTCTATTTTGCTGATTTAATAATTCTTGTTTCTTTCTTCTTTTTATTTGAAATTCAACTTGATACTCTCAACCTATAGAATATAGTTCATAAATAAGTAATCTTCAAAGAGATCTTTCAAATATTGTATTTTGAGTATAAATTTGTTGAATTTATTAAAAAAAAACAATTTGCTTTACTATTTTTAAAATATTACATTCTTCAAAAGCTTTTTAAAACTATAATCCCACTGGCTTATAGTTTATAGGCGCTGCTGTATCGATACCATTCCAAAAGCTTTTCTAACGCCCTATATTATCTTTTATCTCCAACATGGAGCAAGGAACAACTTTTGAGATTGTTGTTCATTCTAGCGATGAAATTAATACCACATTTTCCAAAGCAATAAATTTGTGTTATCCTGCACTATTTCTTTTTTATTTTTAACGCCCAAGAAAACGATATGAACATATCCAGTTTATTATTAGTTATAGCCTGATATACAGGGTGGACCGAACTGTAGTCCGGAAACTTCGGCAGCATATTCTGCAGATAAAAATAAGTAAAAAAATTCGTATAAATGTACTTTTTCTAATGTACTGTAATTTTACTGTCATGTTCCTAAAATGCTTAATTTCGGAGATACAGGGTGTGGAATTTTTATTTTTATTTCGATTTTTTCCAAATAATTTCTTAAGTAACGTCAATATTTGGATAGAAATTGGTGTCTGGGAGTTTTTTTTACATGAGAAATTTGATTTTGATGTTAATATGACTCCTATTTGTAGGGGGCGCCAACTACATGTGTTTTACCCATAGACTTAAAATAAAATATAGACTGAGCATCTCATTCATAAATAGCTGGAACATGCGGTCAGACACTGTCTTGTTATTGTTGTGTTATTGTTTTAGGTTATAACGAGTGCGACACGAGCGATAGATAGGTTGTCTCTGTCATAACGGTCGTTCCCTGACGACTCTGCCGAAAAACACAACACTGTCTTTCGTTTCTCAAGTACACCTGAACTCTCCGTATCATAGCCGGGTAATTTTTTTATTTTAATGAAGCTATAATTAAATTAAAAATATATCGTATTTAAACTTTTTTATATTTTATTAAGATTTTTTAAATAAAAGTTTAGAAAAAACAATTTAGAGTCCAAAAAGGATAAAAATAATAAAATACACGTTATAGAAGAAATTTTATCATCGAAATTAGGTAATTTTTGAAATTAATAATAAATTATTAATTTTAGTCAAACATTTACAACCCCTAATATTAATCAAAACAGGATCTATTCCACAGATATAATAGAATCGGCAACAGGGAGAGAAAAAAAATATGATTGTTGTAATTTTTTTTCTGGTTAAGTGATGTCTTATTATGTAAATTAGAGAAAACATAAATCTGTTCCATTAAAGCAAGGAAGGTGATAGGAAGTGGATAAAATAAAAACTACATTTATAACTCGGTACTGTCTTTATTATACCGGGTGCGTCTCAAAAGTGGCTCATCCCCATAATTTTTTTATATTTTCAAATAAAAAAAACAAGATTTAGTATGTTAGTATATGAAATAAATTAGGATTGATTGACGCATTCAATTGTTTTTGGTCACTTCCTGTTTCACCGGAAATGACTATAACTTTTAATTTTTAAACGGCACCCTCGGTAATTTCTACTTTATTCGATAGAAAATGACACTCTGAATAGAATGACATATCATATGTCAACTTTTGACATTTTCGCATATGGTTTAATTGTAATTGTAACACGCGGTTCATAACGACAATTTGACTCGAAATACCAAGTGTGTGGTATCAATATATTCATAAAAAAATGCTTTTTCCAAATATGCTAATGAGTCACCCTTGTTCCATTTGAAAAAATTGACATATGTATGATTAAAAATACGATTTGTACATCTTTTAACCGGCCTAGACAAGACACGAAACCTATTAGACGATCCAAGGCTCCTTGATTAAAACTTAGTGGATTGAAAAAACTGGATTAAAATTTAAAATAGGATATGTTTTTAAGCGACAATGTCAAAAGTTGACATATGATATGTCATTCTATTCAGAGTGTCATTTTTTATCGAATAAAGTAGCAATATACCGAGGGTGCCTTTAAAAATCAAAAGATGTAATCATTTCGGTGAAACAGGAAGAGACCAAAAACAATTGAATACGTCAATAAATCCTAATTTATGTCATATACCTACAAACATACAAATCTGTTTTTTTATTTGACACGTATATTAAAAAATATTGTTTCATAATGTAATATCATTTTAAAATTCTTGTATGTTATTTTAGATTCTGAAGATAATTTTAGAATAAACCGGAATATATTTTTAATAAAAACATTATTAATTATTAACAGGGTTATAATTATGATTTTGTTACAATGTAAGTAAGTAAATAATGTAATGTAAAAAGAAAAATTCAGATTTTACATTTTACTAAAATATTATCTAAATAAGCGCCTTTCTACAACAACGCCACTGACTGCCAATGGGTAAATTGAGAGTTGCCTACCGGTCAAAGTCGTTTCAAGACTTAAATGGATTATTTAAGTCAAATTTCTTGCAAATTTGGCACTGGCGAACCATATTTTATAGTTTTTGAACAGAAAAAGTCAATGAAATAAACACTTAAGGACTACAAGCTAAGAAAATGCGTTAATACAGCCGGGGAGATAGCGGCAACAAAGCTTTACCGCACACGTGCGACACGTACTACAAGGTAATAAATGAATGAATAGGCTCCCTCGCCTCTAATAGGTGTTGTCATATTGTAAAGAACTTATCCTTATTAAACAGTATCCGACTTATAATTTAGTAGTATAAGGACTATTTAATACATCTATGGAATATTAAAACCTACTTTATTAAACTGTAGTATTAATATCTCAATATATGTGTATAACAAGAAAAAAAATATTGATAATATTAAAGACGTGACAACATAGGCTGGTTGAGGAAGGCTCGGTCGACTGTACCCAGAAGTAAACATGTGTACAAAAAAGGTTGTTTGTCCGCGTTGAGATGTAAATAGTGTGGTCTATATTTTATTTTAAGTCTATGGTTTTAACTGTTTTGAAGAGTAATAACTTTTTGTCCGTACCGGTATAAAACTACTGAGTAAAAAAAATATGCATTAACGACGGTTTCTTGGTAAAAATCGCCACGAATAATGATTCTCGAGATATTTGGAATAAACCTAACCTAACCAACTGAAATCATAAATTTGAAATGTTTTTGTGCCAACATTTCAACAGAAACTGTTTTATCATCATTTCTTCGAAGAAAAATGTATAATTAATTAAAAAAAAAAAAGTTCCTAAATTTATCATTTCAGCCAAATAACTATCTACTCTCAACATGTTTATTTTCTCTCAATAATGACATGTATTGATTATTTCCATTCTGAATATCTTGAGTACGGGTGATCCTAGCGATTTTTACCAAGAGACATTTTTTACGTAAAAAATCACGGAAATAAATATTTTTTCACTCAGTAGTTTTATACAGGTACGGGCGAAAAGTTATTACCCTCAAAACAGTTAAAACACATAGTAAGTGGCGCCCCCTACAAATAGGAGCCATATTGACATCAAAATCAAATTTCTCAGGTCAAAAAACTCCCAGACACAAAGAGAAAAAAAAATGAAACTCCTATTATACACCAAAACTAAGCATTTTAGGAAGTACATTTCTACGATCATTTTTACTTATTTTTATCTGCAGAATACGCTGCAGGAGTTCGAATACAAGTTCCGAATACACTTCGGACCACCCTGTATTTTAGTTAATTATTATTAATACACTTGCTTTGTTTTGAAAATAGTTTTATAGTTATGGATGAAAGGTAGTTATGTTTAAGAGCTGGTATTAAAAAAAAGGTTTGAAGCATTTTTTTTAATTACATAAAGAATTACAAGGTACGTGATCTTGAAAAAAGTCTTAGGGCCACTTCAAGAGTAATCAATAAAAGATATTTTTGTAAACACACATATTATAGAGTAGATTTTAACAATTCAAACGTGATGTTTGCAAAGGGTTAAATATAACGTCAATATATCTTATTTCAGATTATTAAGGGTCAGCATTACAACCAGTGCGTTGATTGGTGGTCATTTGGTGTTCTGCTCTACGAGATGTTGCTGGGTCAGTCTCCTTTCAGCGGTTGCGACGAAGACGAGCTCTTTTGGTCCATATGCAACGAGAAGCCAGTGATTCCTAGGTTCCTGAGTGCTGATGCCAACTCTGTTCTAACACAGGTCAGTAATGGTAACTAAATAGCTGTAACATTATTTGTTCACACACTTTTAAAGTTAGTCCAAGTCTCTACAGGGTTGTTCACCACATACGACAGTATTGTAGCTAAACGATTAGATTTTTACAAATTTCAAGTTTTGGGTTCGATGTAGGACTATTAGAGGACAATTTAAAAATAATTTTACAAGATACAGAGTATCCCAAATAAGTAAAAAATATCAAAGTTGTATTTTTTTAAATGGAACACCCTGGTTTATTATACTTAAATCTTACCGTTTTTGAAATATTTTCAATTTTGGGAAATTGCAGTGAAAATTTTAAGGCTTCATTTCTCCAAGAGTATCAAAGTTTTTAATACTAAATATTTACTGAAGTTTATTTATTGATCAGTTATTGTGTTGCAATAATAAAAATAATACTACCTTATACAGAGTGTTTAAAAATTTATTTTAAATAATTTCTAGCTATAAACGCCAATAACTTCTTTAATTTAAATGGAATGCCCTATATATTTTAGGAGAATCAGATGCACAATTTAATTGTCTATCAAATTGTATTATACCATTTTTTACCTATCCCTACAAGTTTTCGTAGAAAATGCATTTTCTTATAATTTAGACCCCATTTATCGATATACCCATGGAATATTGACATTTGAGATTGTTTTTAAAGCAACAAATGTACAAAATGTACAGGCTAGTAATATTATCGTTTTTAGCAAAACGATAATATTACTAGCCCATGTGTATGCAAAAAGAAAACTATTTAAGTCTTTATAAAAGAGTATACCATTAATTAAATATAACACCATTATTTCCGCCCATATACTAATTAATTACATACTTAATTGTATTCGTTAATAAATTATTCTAAATAAATGTGGATTTGAGTCAGAAATCAATATATTAATAAGTTATCAAAATTAAAATCTCTGTTGTTATAAATAAGCATTTATTAAAAAATGAAATATCATTTTTAGGTGTTACTTTTTATCACACTGTCTAATACCCATACAAAATTCAGTTTTTTAGTATTTGGAGCTATTATTATTAATCAACGCAGCTAGTTAATGTAGTTTGAATACTGGAATCATATTAATTGGTCCTCTTTAACAAATATTTAAACAGTTTTTTTTATTTTTTAATGAAACAAACGAATTATATCCACAATATTAGTATCTGGACTCTTTAAAAATTTGATACATCTTTAAAAACAATCTCAAATGTCAATATTCCACGGGTATATTGATAAATGAGGTCTAATTTATAAGAAAATGCATTTTCTACGAAAACTTGAAGGGACAGGTAAAAAATGGCATAACACAACTTGATAGACAATTAAATTGTGCATCTGATTCTCCTAAAATATACAGGGCGTTCCATTTAAATTAAACAAGTTATTGCCGTTTGAAGCTAATAATTATTTAAAATAAATTTTTAGACACTCTGTATAAGGTTGTATTATTTTTATTATTGCAACACAATAACTGATCAATAAATAAACTTCAGTAAATATTTAGTATTAAAAACTTTGATACCCTTGGAGAAATGAAGCCTTAAAATGTTTACTGCAATTTCACAAAATTGAAAATATTTCAAAAACGGTAAGGTTTAAGTATCATTAACCTTAATCAAATTTACCTTTATTTTAATCGTAGAAACTAAAAATGTAATAATATACAGGGTGTTCCATTTAAAAAAATACAACTTAGATATTTTTTACTTATTTGGGACACTCTGTATCATGTAAAATTATTTTAAATTACCTCCTAATCCTCATCAATCAAAAACTGAACTATGTAAAGATCTCATCGTTCCAGCTACAATATACTCCGTATGTGGTGAACAACCCCTATCTCTTCTAATTCTCCTTTTTTAAGTTGTGTTGTTGTCTGTGTAGTTTTTGGAAAAAGATGCAAATAAGAGACTTGGGAACCGATTTTCGCCTCACGGCGATATACAGGATCATCCGTTCTTCCAACCAATAGACTGGCCAGCGCTAGAAGCTAGAAAATTGGAACCCCCCTTCAGGCCAAACCTGGTAAGTCCAAAAAGCATAAAAGAAAAATACTGTAGAGCTTCATAATGCATTTATACAGGGTGTTAATATTTTTTGATTTATTATAATTTTCTTCCAAGTATTTTTAGCGTTTTGAATGAAATTTTGAGGGTAAAAGTTACTATCAATGCGACATATTTTAACGTAGTGATGGGCAAAACTGTTATTTTTAGATAACAGTTGAAACTGTTATAGTTATTTATAAAAAACAGCTTAAAATAACAGCTTAAAAATAACAGGTTTCTTTATTTTATTGCTAAATATCTGAAAGAGTATGAAGCGGTCGCCGCCAGGCGTATTAACGCAGTTGCAAGTTGCTACAATGACATGCTCGGTGGTAGTATTTCCAGGGTGTCTAAAAATTTCTAAATATCGATTGTTATCTAAAATACCTCTCTAAAAACGGTCGTTGTTTACAAATAAGCGCTGTTTACAAATTGCGATATAAAAAAGCCAAAATTCCGCCACTCGTCTATACGTATACATTCCGATCTACCTACGCCTTGCCCCTCGATCGGCGTAGATCCTGAATTGCGTAGCAGTGTACAGGGTGCATCTCACTCGACGGGCAAGAAGCTCTTAGTTATAATTTTACCATTTGTGGTCAAAAAATAGCAATATAAGAAAATGTGTAGTATATTCTTCATAAGTAAACCAACTATACACTAGAGTTCGAATTAATTTTACACTTAAACTAGCGTGTACCCGCGACTTCGTTCGCGTCGAATTAATAATTTGTAATGGTGATGATAAAGCAAAGCAAGAATTTCTATTGACATACAAACTGGATAAAATTTTCTCACATTTGCCAAAAATAAGCTTTAAACGTCGAGCAGTTTAAGCAGAATCGTGGTTAATCAATTACTCAACTTTTTGGAACACCCTGTATTATTTTTTAAAAAATTTCAAAATATGTAAAAAAACAAAATAAATTATGCGTGTCCAAGCGTTTTCCCGAAAGACTAACCGTTTTTTAAATAACAAATATTGTAATATTTGAGGGGCGTTTTCACCCTCTTGGAATTTAAGATTCGAGAAACCCCTCCTTATCGAACCTCAACCCCACAGTCAATCCGTTTGCCAAAAATCAGCTTTAAACGTCAAGCAGTTTAAGCAGAATCGTGATTACTCAATGGTCACATTTTATGAAACACCCTGTATATATTTTTAAAAAATCTTAAAATATGTAAAACAACGAAATAAAATATACGTGTTTAAGAGTTTTTCCGGAAAACTCACCGGTTTTTAAATAAAAAATATTCTAATATTTGAGGGTGGTTTCACCCCCTTTGAATTCGAGTTTCGAAAAATCCCTTCTTATCGAACCTCTACACCCTAAAGTCAATCCGTTTTCCAAAAATCAGCTTTTTACGTCAAGGGCTTTAAGCAGGATCGTGATTAATCAATGACCAGATTTTTCAAAACACCCTGTATACATTTTTAAAAAATCTTAAAATATTATTCTGAAAATTTTTCAGAATAAATAAATACCTAAATATTGAAACTTAATAACGTACTGAAACATACAGCGCCATAATATCTCGACCTCCGCCCGTTATGCTCGTAACAGGTTGAAAAACAATATATCTAAAACAACTGATGCGTTATTCTCCAACCTGTTTCGAACTTCCATCGACAATCGACCGATGCAGCAGCCTTCCTTTCCCACTCCTGTTATCTCGACCGCCAGGCGTTATGCCCGCAACTGTTTCAAAAAACCTGCTTCTTTTATATCCTATTATTTTTAAGCTGTTATAAGCGCAATACGACCGTCGACGGGATCGACCGAAGCAGCTACGTTCGCCGTAGCGCATTCCCCACTCCGTTGTCCGTGGTCTCGCCGCCTGTATCGATGGTTGACGAAATAACAGGTTTTCCAACTAACGTCTAGCCGGGCGGGAAACTTGGCTCCCGAATTTTACCGAACGGCGTTTTAAATCCCACCTAATATGGCGCTAAATTCAGAATATAATGTTCGTCCATTGTTTATCTATTATCGTTATCGTTATTGAACTTTATAATAATAAAGTTTAATGAATTTTAAAACCTCATTTATTATTTTATTACCTCATCGTTTGTTATGATATTCTAATTTTTGTTTAGTTTTTTAGTCAATTCTATATAAATAGTATAAAATTTTTGTTTTAAAAATTATTAAATGGTATCCCATTTAAAATTAGCAAGTTTTAGGTAACTTCTGGTATACCTAAGCGGAGGTTCCACTAACTTCGAAATATTTTTAGAATATTTACATTTATGTTTTATTAGTAAAGATAAAATAAAATTGTGATTTTTGCAATAGTTTGTTACTTTTTAATGAAACAAAAGATGACAAAAGATGCAATTTTTATTCTTCCAAAATCAATGACGTATCACATTCACAAAGCCGCTGAAACAAACTATTTAAAAAACATTACATCTTATTAATAAAAAAATATATATTAATTTATATATTATTTGACAAAATCTGAATTGCTATGATGTTTGATTCGTCTGAAGTGGGTTTTTTGATGACAGAATTGGATTTCTTTGATTTCTTTTTTGTGGGCCAAAATTTCCTTTGAGGTATGATATTTTCGTTAGCCATAATGATCTTATCAGAGGGCTGGAAACGTTGGCTGCTTTCATTATTATGATCTATCGCGGCCAATACAGCGGTTAAAGAATTTACATTTTTTTGTAGTGCGTCCAACTTTTCATGTGAATCGCAGCTATTTATTATGTCATGATATTGTTGTAGTAGGTTCTTCTGCCTATCTTGAACTGATATTGTTGCTTTTTGTTTTTTAGAAAGTTGTTTAATAATTACAGAGGAATCATTTTCACCTTCACCCGAATCAATACATAATTCTTCAACTTCAGAAGGAACTTCATTTAAAACATCTGCAAATAAACAACAAAAATTATTGTCAAAAAATAATTGGTAGTAAAAACTAAACTAAAACAACAAATAAGTAAATAATGGGGTTAGGGATATCGCCGGTTATGCCGGTTAGGCCGGTTATCGGTTTATAAATGATAATAACCAAGTCCCGACATACCGACTAAACACTGCAAAACGCACTGCCGAAATGTTTGCCGAAATGAAAAAGACGGATGTCCGTGATTATTGCAGATGTTTTTACTTCGGGTTTGCTTCGGGAGCCAAAGTTCTCCGCCCGGCTAGAGCGTTAATGTGGTTTTTCCATCCATACTAGTTGTTTTTTTGGAATTGCTTCGAGCAGCATATTAGAATTTCGGGGCGGTGCAGAGCGCCGACTTCGTTTTTCGTTTCACGAGCGGCCGATCTCTACGTGTCGTTATTTTATATCTGTTATTTTTTAGAAGCAGTAACGGTTGCGTTATGTTATTTCTAAATAATTGTTATAAAATAACAGATAGTTAAATAACAACCCATCACTATTTTAACGCTAAAAAAGTGTCGACATATTTACCAGGGACGTGCACATGGGTTATCATTGGAATATTTTTCTAAAAAATACATGTACGTCACTGACTTTTTTTTTCTCTTGCTAGCGAAATAGTGTAAGCAGTTTAACGCCGATTAAAAGTTGTCTCTTCATATTTTGTCGATTTCTGCCTCCTTGATGAGATAAACGCGGTTTTATTAATTTGCTTTGATCCAAGTCTCAACTTGCGTAAGTTTTAAATAAGTACTCATTGATTCCTCATCAAAATTATGAAAAAGGTATCTATAAACATGGATATGAAAATGCATAGTTTTAGAGTTACAGTATGTTAAAATTTTTTAAAATTAGTTATTTGTAATAATTATCTTAAATACCATTAATTTTTTTTATTTAAAGTTGCTGTAGATTAATAGTAATAATATTTAATTATAAATTAGGTAAAATATATAATTTATTAATTTTATTTTAATTTTATTGAGATTAATAAAATTACGTTTCTCTCATCAAGGAGGTCGAATTCGACAAAATGTCAAGAGATAACTTTTAATCGGCATTAAAAGGCCAACACAATTTTAATATTAAAAGAAAAAAGTCAGTGGCGCACGTTTTTTTTCGAAAAATGTTTTAGTGATAACCCATATGCACATTGCATGCGAAACATACTATCGTACTCAGCAAGACGACGTCTCGGCATCGACCTGTTCGTTACTCACAAACTTCGTGTGAATTTACAGTTTTTCTGTAAATTTACAGTTTTCTGTAAATTTTCACATTTTCTATAAATTTACAAATTTCCTGTGAATTTACAGTTTTTCTGTAAATTTTCACATTTTCTGTAAATTGACAGAAAATGTGTAAATTTACGGAAAAACTGTAAATTTACAAATTTTCTGCAAATTTAATTTTTTTCTGGCAATTTACACTTTTTCTGTAAATTTACACATTTTCTGTAAATTTGCAGTTTTTCTGTAAAATTACTAATTTCCTGTGAGTTTACAGTTTTCCTGCAACTTTACACATTTTCTGTAAATTTACAAATTTCGTGTGAATTTACAGTTTCTCCGTAAATTTACACATTTTCTGTAAATTTACAGTTTTTATATAAATTTACACATTTTCTGTAAATTTACAATTTCTGTAAATTTACAGGTTTTCTGTAAATTTACAGTTTTTCTGCAAATTTAAACTTTTTCTGACAATTTTCACTTTTTCTGTAAATTTACATATTTCCTGTGAATTTACAGTTTCTCTATAAATTTACATTTTTCTGTAAATTTACAAATTATATAGCAACCTTTAAAAAAATTTAACATCATCAACTTGCGTAAGTTTTAAATAAGTACTCATTGATTCCTCATCAAAATTATGAAAAAGGTATCTATAAACATGGATATGAAAATGCATAGTTTTAGAGTTACAGTATGTTAAAATTTTTTAAAATTAGTTATTTGTAATAATTATCTTAAATACCATTAATTTTTTTTATTTAAAGTTGCTGTAGATTAATAGTAATAATATTTAATTATCAATTAGGTAAAATTTACAGGGTGTTTCAAAACAAATGCGAAAAATTTCAGGGGGTGATTCCTTGTTCAAAATAAAGGGTAGTTTGCCTCATAAACGCGGGGTCAAAAGTCAACCATTAGGGAGATATCGTGGTACAAAGATGGCGGAGAAATAATGTTTTTATTTTTTATCTTGAAAACGAAAAGAGATAGACTAATGAAATTTTACGGAAGCATTACTGTTATAAACACAAAAACACACGTTCTGGTAATTTTTTCACTTTTTTAAAACGAGTGGAAGGGGTTGAAATAAACTGCCCCTGTCATTCTTGTTAACGAAATTTAAAGAAAAATCTTATCAAACACATGCAAAGAAATTAATTTGGATAGTTTAGTTTGTTTAGAAACTTTTTTATCTCTTGTGTTTTTTTAATAAAACTCACCGATTTGAAATTAAAAAATAAAATGTACAGCATTACATGTCAGGACAAAAACATTTTTAGATAAAGAATCTAGTGGGCTGCTGTCAAACAGTTTTATTTGGTAATAATATCGTTACATCCTCTTCTGAACGATAACGTCTTAAAAATTATTTACCAAGACAATTTTTAATTCTGTATTTTAATTCATGACAGAACAAAATAATATCGTTAAAAAAATATAGTTTAAACATTGCCACTGAAATAAAACACAACGTCTTTTGCAGGAACAATTAAACTTTTACAACAAGTGTTGAAAATGTCTACCTTGTGATGTAATACATGCATTTATCCTACGCAACATTGAGCCCCTAATACGCTGAAATATACCAAGATTATTTCTTATTATATCACATGATGCAATTATCCGATTTCGTAGGTCTTCGATATCCTGTACTGGTGTAGCGTAAACTAATTCTTTTAAATATCCCCAAATACAAGAATCCGCAATTTTTATTAATAATCCTTATAAATATTAGAAACATCCTAAAAAGTTACAGCGGCCGACTAGATTTTTTCCTAAAATAATTACAGCAGCCCACTAGACTCTTTATCTAAAAAGGTTTTTTGTCCTGACATGTAATGCTTTACATTTTATTTTTTAATTTCAAATCGGTGAGTCTTGAGAAAAACACAAGAGATAAAAAAGTTTCTAAGCAAACTAAACTATCCAAATTAATTTTTTTGCATGCGTTTGATAAGATTTTTCTTTAAATTTCGTTAACAAGAATGATAGGGGTTGAGATAACCCATATGCACGTCCCTGATGAATTTATCGACACTTTTTTAGCATTACAATATGTAACACTTGTAATAACTTTTACCCTCAAAATTTTATTCGAATCACTAAAAGTACGTGGAAGAAAATTATAATAAATCGAAAAATTATTAAAATTTTAACACCTTGTAGCTACGAAACAAAGCAGAATCGGACCTATGTTGAAACGAAAAATAAATCGTATTTTTACGTGAGGAATCCCCCTACAAGAGATGGCACATGTTTTTTGAAACACCCTGTATTTGATTGAATTGTCAATTTTAACTTATAAAGGAGAATTTTTTTTATTAATTTAATATTAGCTTTTTTTTAGTCGTTTCTTGGGTGTTGTGGCTATGGTTAAATTAAAACAATAGTTTTTTGACGTTTCGCATTTAATGTATCATGCTCCTTCAGAATTTTTTTTTTGGTCTTTCCTATGTCTTGGAGTAGTGTTTATTATCGTTTTTTTACTAAGAATTCTCTGAGAATTCTTTGAAATGCAAAACGTCTAACAACTATTGTTTTAATTTAACCATAGCAACATCCAAAAAACAACTAAAAAAAAATATTATACATATCTTTGAATAAGAAGACTAAGGAAGGAGCATATCAAAAATCTTAGGTACACCGCGATGGGCCTCAAATATGGCCGACTTAAATTCCGGTTAATCAGTGTATTCTATTTTTATTTAAAATGTAAAACTATGATGTAGGGTAGACGTGGGGTAGACTCAATAATTTGTTGTTTTATTTTACGTTGTGAATAAATGTTGGTAGTTATTAAAATTGTTATAAAAATATATAATTCTAATAAAAATAGATAAGTTATAATAAGTATTTATTAACACAAACATCCGATACGCTACTGAAGCAGGTAAGTCAAATTAACGTATCTAAATTCTTTGACATCTAATCTTTGACAAGTAATAAATAAAAGCTAAAATGCAAAGAAAAATATATAATTTAGTTAATTTAAAGTGAATTTCATAAATGATCGGTTTACTACACGTGTGTATATTATATAGTCACTTACTAGCGAAAAATTGTTCCATTATTTCACTCAATTTTTGCCGAGATCTACCGCACGCTACACAACCAACTATTTTAGAGTCTTTTTCGATAAATCGCGATAGTGTCACTGTTAATTTAAGTTCTGCCACAATTTCCATCTAGATTTACTACCTTTATACAACTATCAGTAGTAGAATAAATAATAAATAACATAAAATAAGCTCCATAAAGACTGACAAATCCACAAAATTTCAAATCAAATTCAAATGTGTCAAATGAATCGTCAAACAGAACTGTCAAGGATCCCCACCCTAGAAAGCTTTTATGGTGCCTTTTCCGCCCACAATGCATGAATACATGGATAGCATTATGCTCCTTCCTTAGTCTTCTTATTCAAAGATACATATAAGCTCGCATATAAGGCTAAAGAATAATAAGAATAATCACTGTCAATAATTTAATATTAGCGTCATAGTCTGGAATTAAAAAAATATTTATTAGCATATAGAAAAAAATAATCTTATTTTTTTTCTATTACAACACAGAAGACAACTAGCACGAATTAGACACCAGAAAATCATAAAAAATACACAAACACGACGTGATTGATTATGATCTGAAATTTATGACGAAACCTGACACTTTTTATGCTGTCATCTAGGGCGGAAGTGGGATTTGCCCGCTACTAAATCAGCGCTAAGGCCCATGCTAATCTGACAGCGTTCGATTTTTCCTGATATATATTTATATAGCACCAAGTCCATCCATTCCGCGTTTTATTTTCAAAAACCGGCAGTGTCGTTAATAACGTGGTTTTTTGACACATTTCGGTCAATTTATTTAGTTTTTAATTAATCACCAATCAGGAGATTTTATTAATTAATGTGTAATGGTTCATTATTCATTCATTAGAAAAAATAGAGTAATGACGCAACAAAAAAATAAAGCAAATAAAGCTATTCATAAATCTCTCAAAAATGGTAAAAAAATATATTAATTTCCTAATGTTCTACCATACGATCGAAAAAAAACGGAGTCAAAGATGGCTGGGGAATGAAAATCGATGATATTTTTACGAGTATTTTTAGAGAGGCCAAGCCCTATAGGTGTCATTTATTTAGTCCGTACTATCCTTTATTAGTCGACCATACCAACAGGTATGGTAGGCTATTGAGATCGGCAAAAAAAAAGTTTTTTTAATTTCACTCAAAATGAGTTATTTGGCTCATAAATGACCTAAATACAAAATATTTTCATGGTGTCTGTCTGTCCGTCTGTAACACGATAACTCAAAAATCGCTAAACCGATTTTAACCAAATTTTGCACAAAAATACTGTGGCACCCGAGAATCTGGCCATTAGTTTTTGGTGGGGGTGGGGGGTTGGTAAGGGGGTATGGGAGAGTGTTAAAAATTAAAAAAAATCGTAACTCCAAAATTACAGGAGCTAGCGAAACGCGGTTTTCAATTTAAGATTAGGAATAATATTTGCAACAAAATTTGTAAGAACATCAAAATCAGTCAAAGTCGCAGTTTTTGAGATAATTGAAACTAAAAGAAGTGCCTACGAACTTTTTATTAACATATTTTAGTATGGGCGGCTATACGTGCCTCCCGGCGCCATTTTTTTTAATGGTGCAGATTATAATTCGAGAAAAATTATTTTTTGGGGAATAAAATTTTATGTCTGGAAACTTTCTATCCTTTATTAATGTTTCTATGATTAGTGTTAATTTTAACAAGTTTTATGTAAATTTGTTTTTCGTCTAGATATTCACTTCGCCAAAATTAATATCAATTGTCGTTCGCAACCGTCTTTGACGCCTTTTTTTTGTCGATCATACGGTATATGCTCAATTTATTTTAGACAGAAACTTATACGAAACCTTTTAAAGACTCTCGATTTAGAATTGATCCTATCCGAAGTATTTTTTAATTGAAAAATTAAAATATTCCCAAATTAACCGAAAAGATAATGTTGCTGATTAAAATTTCTATTAGTATCTATATTATTATTATTATTATATAACCAGTAATCACATAGTTTTATCTATCGATTTGGGGATTATCGCGTACATTTTTAATCAACCTCGTTACAAAAGCCCGTGGTAGTGCATTATATGAAAAGCCTGCTTTCATGGAAAATAATAGAGATACCGGCATGGTAAATTCAAAAGCAATGAGTGTAAATATGGAAAAAAGGTTCCAGGTCAGCAGACAAATACAATGGAATCTAGTTTTAATAGACAAACTATAATTAGATATAAAATTCTTAAACAAAAGGTACATTTTTTTAAATTATTTATTTTTTGGTTTTATTGGTTTATTATTTTCATATTTTATTAGGAACTTTATTTGATAGAAATAAAATATTTGTTTTTAATCGATTGTTTTTCACTTCCTGTTTCACTGGAAATAACTATAATATTTGATTTTTAAACGGTACCCTCGGTATATTTTTACTTTATTCGAAAGAAACTCTGAATAGACTCTGAATAGAATGACATATCATATGTCAACTTTTGACATTGAAAAATGCCTTGAAAAAAGAGATTTGATCGTTTAATATTTTTCGTGTCTTATCCTGGCCGGTTAAAAGATGCCCAAATCGTATTTTTAATCATATCTCAATTTTTTCAAATGGAACGAGGGTAGCTCATTACCACACACTTGGTATTTCGAGTCAAATTGTCATTTTGAAACGCATATGTTACAATTTCAAATAAACCATATGCGAAAATGTCAAAAGTCATTCTATTCAGAGTGTCATTTTCCATCGAATAAAGTAAAAATATACCGAGGGTGTCATTTAAAAATCTTGAAAAAGTTGTAGTAATTTCCGGTGAAACAGGAAGTGTCCAAAAACAATCAATCCTAATTTATGTCATATACTAACGTACCAAAATCTGTTTTTTTATCGGAAAAAATAAAAAAGTTATAGGGGGGAGCCACTTTCGAGACGCACTCGGTGTATCACTATGTTTATTTATATATCAACTAGCTGACCTAGGGGGCTGAGACGTATCCAACAAATCAGAGATTCAACCCCTCATTATAATTTCTAAAATTATAGAAAAACATCTACATAATCAAATCGTTTCATTTGTAGATTCAAATAAACTAATACCTGAATGCCAATCTGGTTTTCGTAAGAACTACAGCACTACCACTTGTTTACTGAAGCTGGTTAATGATATTAGAACAAATCAAGAAAATAAAAATATGACGTGTCTTAGCTTACTAGACTTTAGTAAAGCATTTGATACTCTAGACCATTCATTGCTCCTAGCAAAATTACAGTATTTTGGATTTTCAGACGGCTCTTTAGAATTGATAAAAAACCTTTTAAAAGATAGATCACATTGTGTTGTCATGAAACGGGGAAGTTTAAAACAAAAATCTAGTTATATTCCTATGATTTCTGGGGTTCCTTAGGGATCTATTCTGGGGCCACTTTTATTTTCGTTATATGTAGCTGATATGAATAAGGAATTACAGTTTTGTGAATTGCAGCAATATGCAGATGATTCTCAAATTTATTGCAGAATAGATACTAATAATTTGGCACAATTTCAGTTAAATTTTAACGACGATCTTAATAAAATTAATAAATATGCTCTGGATCATAATTTGAAATTAAATGCCGGTAAATCTTGTGTTACAGTATTTGGTAGTGATATAAACAAAATTACAAATACGGCTGGTAACATGAATATCCATATAGATAATGTTGCGATACCCATTGTTACAGAGACTAAAAATCTTGGAGTCTATTTTGATGCGAAGCTTTCTTTTCAGGCACATATAACTACTAAATTAAAGGCTGCTTATATACGGTTGAAGAATTTTTCGTCTCTTAAGAAATATATACCATCAAAGACTAAGTATCAATTATGTGACACACTTATTTTATCTTTATTTGATTATGGCGATGTTGTTTATGGTACATCCATAAACGCTAGATTCTCTAGAAAAATCCAAATACTTCAAAACTCGTGTCTACGGTTTTCTTTTAACATTCCTTTAAGAGATCATATTATAACGCCACATCTTAAAAATTTATCTATTTTATCCATGACTAACAGACGACAATTTCATTTAATGACATTCATTTATCGAATTTTAACTACAGATCAGCCTCCCTATTTGTTCTCATTGTCTCACTACGTTGACCATGATCATTCGACTAGACAAGTGCATTATTTTAAAATTCCTCAACACCGAACAGCTAACTTCCAAAAAGCTTTCAGTTTCATGGCGCCACATTTGTGGAATAATATTTCTAATAACTTTAAATTTCAATCCTTTACAGATTATAAAAAACAAATTAAAAATCATTTACTAAATTCGTAAATATTATAATTTCTTCGATTGATTTGTGAGATCTTGTTCTTCTGATATGCCCGTCATTGGTTGCTGTTTCGGTTTTTACACTGTTTCATTATGCCTCTCTGCTTATCTCCACTCATCCCTGATAAAATTATATTTTCACTTTTTTTATATAATTTTAATTTTTTTAATTTTGTTTATTTGTATAATTTAATTTATTTCTATTATGTATTTGGGGTCGCACCACTCTGGCACTTTGTGCCATTGGGCACTTTGTGCCATTGTATCGGTTTTTTAATCTCGGTGCGATCCCTTTAGACACACATTTATTAATACTAATATTATTCTGTAAAACTTAATGGGGTCTAATAAAGAAATTTGAATTTGAATTTGAATTTGAATAATACGTAGTTATTTAAGTAACACCCTGTACATTGCCAGCTATTATTATCATTATAACCTTTACCCGTTGATTAAAACAACTCCAATTTTAGATTTTATTGTATATTCTTACCAAAAAAATTGACCTAAAGCAACCCATAAAAAAGAAACTTATTATTTAATTTAAATTATATTCTACCCACCTTTATTTTCACAATTTTTTAGTAAAAACATCGCCAGAACCTCTTTTTGTTGATTTTGTATGTCCCGAAAAGGTTGGGCAGTATCGAAAAACCAACAGAGACCCAGAAATAATTCATTATTCTTATTATTCCAAGCTTGTGCTATTTGTTTTAAGTGAGCATGATTAATTTCTCTAATTGGGACCTCACAATTAATTTTAACCAGTAAAAAACAGCGTTGATTCATTATTAAATTGTTTTTTAGTGGAAAATCGTATATAGAATTTTTTTTCCGATATAAAATTAATTAAAAATAAATTTAAAAGAACTCTTTTCGCGTATTTGCTGAAAAATAATAGATCAGATATACGTTTGACGTGGAATTTAAATATAAAAAATAATTTATACTTTGCCGAGCTTTTTGTTTGGAAAATTCAATGTTTAAACAAAAGTTTAACGCACAAAGACTACAACTCTACTAATATTTTTTTTATTATTTAAACACAGAGTAGGCTTAAATTTATTGAAAATAATTAATTTACTTTGCTAAGTTGTCAAAATCTTCTGGTGCTGGTGACTGACTAGCCAAATGATCTGCAATGATTGAGATCTAGCAATTTGACAGTCGTTGCCATTTGTTCTCTATTTTTTTTGTTTACATTTCCTGTGCGCATATTTGAAGTAAAACTTCTTACCAACAGCGTTGCTAGTGCGTAAAATTATAGAATTATACAGGGTGTCCCCAAAAAAAGTTTCACATCGAAGTTGTAATTTTTTTCTAATGGAACACTTTATATATTAATTGATTTTTGAATTCTAGGAAAAAAATAAAGGTGAGTTTTATTAAAAAAGCATATACCTAAAATTTGGGAAAAGGGATTTTTATTTCACATTTTGTGAAAATGAAGCGTAAATTTTAAATTTCGATAACAGCTGCCTAAATTTTAGTTGACCTTGTATAACCTGATATTTAATTACAGTAACCATTGTATGTTAAATCAAATTGAAATTTGACCTGAAAAGTTATACAGGGTGAGACAAAATTAATATGGAACATTAGTCAGTTTTAAAAGCAAGTTACTTCTTTATTTTAAATAGAATCCAGTATATTTTTCAGGTGTTCAATGGGGAATTTATATATCTTCAAAATATTATTAAGGTTTCCTACCCCTCAGACAAATATTTTCCTGGTTTCCTACCCCTCAGACAAATATTTTCCTAGATATTTTAATTTTTATGATTTTGCGTCAGTAGATCTTTATTATTTGAACAAATCTAGGGGTGACTGTGTGATATACCTTTTGTTAATTTAACAAAAATTATAGATTGTAGAGTAAAATACTCAACGGTAATAAAAAGATACACGTTTAAGACATATTTTAATATTATTACAGAATTAAAACTAAATATAAACCTATAATTATGTGACAAAAATTAGCTAGATGAAATGAAATTTTCAAAATGCTTCCTTTCCTGTTAACTGCATAAAATTATTGTCTTTTCAAAAGGACCTTTTCATTTTAAAAGGCATATAAAGGAGCCTCGAAAAGCAGCTACAATAATTTCTCTCGAGTTTGTCGAGTTTTGTAAATACATAACATATCCCCATAAAAAAAACCAGACTAGATAAAGTCAGAATCATTTAAGTATTCTATTAATTAGTGAATGCACACCCACCAACTAATAGAATCATGTCAATTCTTTCTGATGTAGGATAAGTTTGCATTTTCGGCAAATTTCTGAGAAATTGTTTTGTTTTAACTGACACAAAATGATAACTAGTTGTTAAAGTAGGACCAATTAGACAGCTATGTTGAAGTAACGCCAGACATATCACAGCCACCTAGATTTTATCAAATATTAAAGATCTACTCAGATCAAATCATGTAATTGAAAATATCTAGGAAAATCTTTGTTTGAGAGGTAGGCAACCTTAATAGTATTTTGAAGAGACATGAATTCTCCATTGAATACTGGAATAATATACTGGGTGTTCCATTAAAAATAAAAGAGTAACATGCTTTTAAAGGTGGCCAATGTTCAATATTAATTTTGTCTTACCCTGTATAACTTTTTGGATCAAGTTTTAATTTGATTTAAAGTACAATAGTTAATTTAATTATACCGGGTAAATTCCAATTTAGGCAGCTTTTATTGTAATTTAAATATTGTTCTTTATTTTTAGAAAATGTTAAATATGTCAAAAACCGTACATTTTAGTCATATACTTCTCTCATAAAACTCACCTTTATTTTTCTACTAAAATCCGAAAATCAATTAATATATAGGGCGTTCCATTACAAAAAACACAACTTCGATATGTAACTTTTTTTGGGGACACCCTGTAGAACTCTTTATATTTTTAGAAATTGCCCCGAATTAACCTACATATGCTCACAAAATTTCATTGCAATACAAACTGTCGTTCTCCTTGGAGCCTCCGCGGCGTATGAGAGGCGCCACCCTGTATTTTTAATTATTGTATTACCGCTATGAAAACTTTGATATACTATACTGGCAGCGTATCTATTTCAAATAGACCGCTTATTTTGATCGAAAAATCTTCTGCAACACTCTTCCTGAACTCTTTTATTCTTCTTGTTGGCCGATAGTCCAACTCCACCCTATTTTCAAAACATTATTGATAGCCTGTTCAATCATTTTTAAAGCTCGGCCATGACGGGGCTGCGTATGTGTGTTTGTATAGGATAGAAACAGGAAAAAAACGCAAAAAATGACGTTCATGAAATATTAGCATCTATTTCTCACGAGTTCGTGTCTAGTACCATTGATATTATACATAATAGATATATTTAGAATAAACTATCGTTGTCGGTTACAACAACAACAACAACAACAACAACAACAAACGCTTTATTGTGCAAAAAGCCAAAACAGCTTCATCGACAAAGCAATCACAAAACAAACAAAAGCACAAAAAAATAAATATATACAAACAACAAAAAATACACAATACAAATCATACAATTCAAAAAAATTTAAGTCATTATAATTACAAAAAGTACATACGTGGATAATTGCAGAATAGTAAGCAGTAAATAGATAAAATTTTAAGAGTTATAAAATTTTAAATTTTTTAAATACTTGACCTTTGACCAGTGTGTGAGATGATCAACATTTTTCATGATTAAACATCAACAAAAAAGTCGTTTGCCGCATATAGGGCAATTGCAGAAAACTGTAATTCCTTATTCATATCAGCTACATATAACGAAAATAAAAGTGGCCCCAGAATAGATCCCTGAGGAACCCCAGAAATCATAGGAATATAACTAGATTTTTGTTTTAAACTTCCCCGTTTCATGACAACACAATGTGATCTATCTTTTAAAGTGTGTGAGATGATCAACATTTTTCATGATTAAACATCAACAAAAAAGTCGTTTGCCGCATATAGGGCTCTCTCCAGTAAGTATGATTTCAGAGCTCTGCGATATGCGGGAAAGAATGAAAGCGACTTGATATTCAAAGGCAGATGATTGTACATTTTTTTGGCATTGTACAGTATTGAGCCTTTAACTAGTTCTGAGCTCGGGGTTGGCAGATAAAGATCGTGCTCCGCATTCCTAAGTGGATAGTTATGGAATGGCCTTTCGGGAATAGCAGATATATGTGCTTGCGGATTAAGCAAACGGATTCAAAAATGAATAAAGAAGGAAGAGTCAGTATTTTGAAATTTTTAAAGAAATTCTGGCAGTGAGTTCTACTGTTCAGTCCCAATAAATATCGAACTGCTTGCTCTCTTTTGAAGTCTGAAAATACGATCAAATTTTGTTGCGCAGCAACTACCCCAGAATGGAAGGGCATAACGAAGATGTGACCCAAAAAGGGCATAATAGGCTATTCTAGAGGTTGATAAGTTAAGCTCCTTAGAAACTGATCTTAGCGCAAAACAGGCAGCGCTTAGTTTCTTTGATAGAGCTTCGATGTGAAAGTCCCATTTTAACGAGTTGTCTACAACAAGTCCTAAGAATCTCACAGAGTCCTCCAGAGACATCAATGGTGTTATTAAGTACAAAAGGTTGTATAGTACTTTTATATGACAAAACTTTAGTTTTTGATAGGTTGAGGCATAGGAGATTAGAATCGCACCAATATTTAATGGTGCGTAAGTCACTGGATATAGTATCATATAGTGCGCGAAGAGGCAGATTTTACCGCTAATGTCTAGATTTGCAATGTCGTTGATAAACACCAGAAACAAAATAGGGTCAAGTACTGAACCCTGAGGGACACCACATTCTATAGGCTTACAAGAAGACATAGACGTATCAATCCTCACAAGCTGCCTTCTGTTGCCAATATATGACTTGAGCCTTTCGAGCGGCACTCCCCTGAATCCATAGTATTGCAATTTGTTAATTAAGATATTATGATTTACACAGTCGAAAGCCTTAGAGAAATCACAGAAAATTGTAGCTGTAGAGTGATGGTTATTTAGGCTAGAGTATACATTATTAAAAAGATCGAACATCTTTCAATGATCTTAGATAATGTGGGCAGGAGTGCAATTGGGCGATAGTTCGAAGCTTCATCTTTATCTCCTCCTTTATGCAGCGGAATAATTATTGCTGTCTTAAGGCAGTTTGGAAAAACTCCTTTTTGATTAAAAAGTTAATCACCATATGCGTATAAACAAAAATAAAGACTGTTTGGTCAGCGTTCATCGTTACGTCATCATTATTGTCAAATATGAGTGTTAGGGTGTGTCTGAGATCAGTTCGTATTGTTTAGAAAATTTTAAGCACGTGCCTATATTATATTATCGATTGAGCAAGTTCCATTTTTTTTGACATTTATTCATTTTTTCTTGAACTCTTTATCAGTTACGATCCTTTAAACTGTTAAATTTATAATAATACATTATATAATAATATATTTTTATAAACTTTTTTTCCGATTTAGCTGAAATTTTGAATGCGCGTATAAGTAATTTAAAAAAATGAAGAAACACATTACTAAAAATTGTATTAATTAATAATAAATATGTAAAAAGTAAAAATAAATATGTAACAATATGTAAAAATTAAAATTAAAAAAAAACGATTAAAAAAAAGTCGCCTTGACTAGGATTCGAACCTGCCTTAATACGTCGTAACCATAGTTCCTCGATATATAATTACTTACAAGTTATTACTATTAAATTTTTTTATATTATTTGCAACGTTTGAAATTGTTTAAAAAATTATTTGTGACGTTTGAAAAAATAGCATGTTCTATTCGGAGCAAAAATGACTTTTTGTGTTTCGCCTGTAATTTCAATATCTGACATTCTTTTCTTCTCAATGTCATCCATTGGTCAAACGTACAGCAGTAAACAGGAAAAATATTCGTATTCTTCTCCTTCTAAACTCTATGGTGGATATATGTCTTTTTCGTTTTTTTAGTGGTTCATCTATATGGATATAGTTTGTGTTTGATTTCGGGGTTTCGAGTGTTAATGAGTATGAGAGAAAGAGAAAAAGGGATAGAGGGAGACAGAAAGTTAAAAACGGAAGGGCTGGTAAAACTGGCGAGTGTCAGGAGAAGATTAATGAATTGTCAGAATTGATTGGATGTTAATTTTGGGGCGAATTTTTGTTGTTTTTATTAGGGTGGTATTGTTGTTCATTACGTCGGTTTTTACGTGGTGTACCAACTTCAAATAAAACTTCCGTTGCATATTTAAACTTGTAAAAAAACATGTATATACGTAGTTAATACCAAATAAATTTTAGTCACGTGATTAAGCTTGACCGGCACAGCGTTGCACACTTTTGCATATTTTCTTTTAATCAAAATATTTTAGGAAACAAAAATAAAATAATTATAAATACAAAAACAGTTATTATTTACATCAACAAAACTCACCTTCCACTCAATATGTCCATTGTTGGCAACAATGAATTTAAAAATCGCGCCCTTTATTGCGTAAACAAAAGTTTAACTGGTATCAAATTAATACTAGTTGTATTTTATTTTATTTACAGTGATTTTTTTATCGATTAACGCTTAAATTTCTGTTCAATTTATTAATGAGATCCATTACTATTAATATATTTATCCTTTAATAACCTATATCCCCTTTTTCATTATTTACAACCCCTAAAAAAACACAAACTGTGTAAAACTCGTATAATTAAAAACGGAGTGGGATAGCAACAGTAAGCCCGCTAATCCCGGAATTGGCGCAAAAATACTTCTTTTTATTATTTAACCGCAAAGTTTGAACAAGCCCGACTCATATAAAATCTCGTACATTTGAAAACGCTCCATGTAAAAAAGGGGTTTTGGGGTTATTCGCATTTCTTTTTTTAGGGTGTTTTGCTACGAAATGACTTTTGGATCTGCAGGTTTTTAGCCGGATTTGAATAGATAAATAGATACAGATTTATTTTTTCTACGCAGTAGACAAAAACGAAGTCGAAAAAAGTTTACAAAACTGAAACTGAATAAGAAAATCTTTTATGTTGTCAGTTGTTTATTATTCTTAAGAATGTTAAACAGCCTCTACACTATACGGAGAACTCTTCAAAATTAAACGATTTATTTCCAGTTGTCTTGACCCACTTCGGTTTGCCTCGACCTACTTTCGATTCTTAAAAGCGCCTGGAAACTACTCGTGAGGAGGGCGTGGGGGGATTTTTTAGCGTTTCCTGTTGCCTCGTTCAAGTTTGTTTCGTTTTGAGCTATTCCCAAAACGTGGCGGTATCTGTGCCCGAGGCAAAGGATTTTTTTTATAAATCTCAGTGAAACAAGTAAACCTAGACATTTCTAAAATAGCTGTTGTTACTATGATATTTTGATAATTACATCTCGTGTTATGTTGATATATATTCCACAAAATTAATATTTGAACACGCGTTTATATTAGGTAGAGTAGATATTTAAGAACAAAGCTTTTCACACTCAATCTGCAGAAAAATAATTACAATATGGTTATTATTAATTTTATTATAATGATTTAGTATATAAAATTGTATGTGTTATGTTTGTTTACGTGGTCTTAATTGATTAATATAACAGTAGTATTGCTTGATGAGTAGTACTGGCAACGTCATCATTATATCGAGATGATTGAGAAAATTATTGATTGATCCGATGTCATTAAAAGATACTTTTATATACAGGGTGGTCCGAACTGTATTCAGTTCAAACAGTTTGGTCCGAACAGATAAAAATAAGTAAAAATGTTCGTATAGATGTATCTCCAAAAATGCTTAGTTTCGGAGATACAGGGTGTACAAGTTTCATTTTTATTTCGATTTTTTCCAAATAATTTCTGCAGTAACGTCAATATTTGGATTACAATTGGTGTCTGGGAGTTTTTTGATATGAGAAATTTGATTTTGATGTCAATATAACTCCTACTAGTAGAGGGCGCCACCTACATAACGTACCGTCCGTACCTGTATAAAACTGCTGAGAAAAAAATATACATTTACGACGCTTTTTACGTAAAAAAGGTCTCTTGGTAAAAATCGCTACACGTAATGATTTTCGAGATATTTGGAATTGAAATTATCAATGCCTGTCATCGCCGACATAAATTAAACATGTGACTAAATAATTATTAGACTGAGATCATAAATTTGAAATGTTTTTGTATCAAAAGTTTTTTTTGCAGAAAAAATATGATTAATTTAAAAAAATAAAAATTTCCCAAATTTATTATTTCAGTGAAATAACTATATACAATCGTGTTTATTTTTCGTTAATAATGGCATGTATTGACTATTTCCATTCTAAATATCTTGAGAACGGTTGCTCGTAGCGATTTTTATAAAGAGATATTTTTTAAAAAAAGAGAGTTCGGTATACTCAAATACCAGTTCGGTATTCTCGTCTGACGCGCTTAGCGTCTTTATTGATTGCGCTGAGCGCTTTGAAAACGGTTGCCTTAAAGGATCGTTTTGCTTGTCGAACTGTCAGTGAAAATCGAAAAAATTGTGATTTTGTGCGTTATCTTGCTCTTTAGTGAAAATTACTACTTCTTCTATAAATTGCAAAAATTTAATCATCTAATTTTGACACAAGGGATCGGGCTTAACTTTTTAAATTTTAATTCAATATTCATTGTTTCAAGCTATATTATTAGACTTTGTTGTATTTTGTGAATGTATAAATGTTTTCTTAGTACAAATAAGTTGCATTATATTAATTTAAATTATATTATATACATATTTAAAATTCAAATATTATGACATATATGTCAGTTGCCGTCTAAAATGTCATCTTGATAACAAAAAGTTAGTTATTGTCAGAAATAGTTAAAATCATGTTAAAATATTAAAATTTACAAGTTATAATTATATATTTTATATTATTTCAAAAACAAAAACATAATAGTACAGCATAATGTTGATATGCAGGTCCAAAACAAAAAGTGCCTTTATATTTTTCAATTTTCGTTGTCAGCCGCGGAAGTTTCAGTGATTTTAGTGTTGTCGGATATTTTTATTTGTGAAATAGAAATATTGCGTTTGGATTGCAAAACTAAAAGTGGAAGTTTTATTGCAATGTAAGTAAGCGTTTGTCCATTTTATATTTTAATTTTTTCATACCTACGACAAATATAGATATATTGAAATTTTATAATTCGTTTTATTTAAAAAATGTTAGAAAACAAGCTTGTAATCCTGTAATTGAAATAATTGTAATGTAATATATCTCATTTAAATGTAATATTTTACTTAACAATTAAAAAAATGTAAATTTAAAAAATATATTAAAAATATATACAGGCATTAAATGATTTTTTTAGCGTGCGAACAAACACTAGAGGCGCTTTATTATTTACATTCATTACTTAACATGACAGACGAAGTTCTAAAAGGGGATGTTTTGTGGAAAATGCTGAGAAGCGTCTTCAACACTTCCGTCGTATAATAAGAATAATGACATATCCATAGAAAAATAGCTTGACATAACTCAACAATAGGTTATGAAATTCACGTAACATTGACATTTTTCATTGTTACATCCGTCAGTTATCAACTTTTGACTATTACCTACATTAGAAAAAGTGATTTTGCCAATATATGCTTAACGCGTACCCAGAACACGATTCGCATGGCAACGAGAATACCAAAATCGACTGCCTTGCGTTTCGCTGATAGAATACTTGTGCTCACCGCTTTGAAAACGTAACGTTTTGATGTCAACGTTACAGAATAGGGGCCCTGGAACAGTTAGTCACTGCGTATTGCCCAGCGTTTTTACGATTTTAAGTTTTGGAAATATATTGTTTTACTATATTTTAATTAATAATGTTAGACAAGGATTAAAACTAAATATTCTTGTGTAACCTTAGAGGAATAGCCAATTTAACCTACCATCGGTAACTGTTTTCTAAATGCACTGTTTTTGAATTTTCATATCAGTTTAATATAGTTGTATTACATTACACTCCATTACAAATTAATGATATTTATTCATGCTCCATGTTTACTCATTTTTCTGAAGCCACCACAACGTTTGACCTTGATTGATTCGTGCTAATTCACAAAATAGCACCATAAATATAAGCCCGTGGTACAAAAATTAGTTCAATTTGTGCTATATAAAATTAGTTCAAAATTGTTAACCCAGATTAACAATAAAAAACAAAGAACCAATCACGGCGCGTCTCGATCAATTTCAGCAAACGTGGGAACTGTCTCACAATGTACCGTTTGTGTCGGGGAAGAGATCATAGTTTCATAGTTGTCGATTTTCGAAAGAAATCAGTACGTGTATATTATTTCGTATATTTTTCATTTTATTGATTTTATGGAAAGCACTGTTCATTAAAATGCTGTATCCTATGTTATAGGGCTTGTTTCTCTCTACAATTTCCTGTCTCACAATGTACCGTTTGTCTCCAGGAAGGGTTCATAGTTTCATAGTTGTCGATTTTCGAAAGAAATTAGTACATGTATATTATTTCGTATATTTTTCATTTTATTGACTTTATGGAAAGCACTTTTCATTAAAATATTGTATCCTATGTTATAAGGCTTGTTTCTCTCTACAATTTCCTGTCTCACAATGTACCGTTTGTGTCCGGGAAGGGTTCAGAGTTTCATAGTTGTCGATTTTCGAAAGAAATCAGTACATGTATATTATTTCGTATATTTTTCATTATATTGATTTTAATGTGCGTTTTCACGCTCATGCAATTGATTGGCTTGTGCATGTCCGATTTGCACAGTAACTTGTTGTATGAAAACCGAAATCGCAACTTGCACAAACCACAAAGTTTGACTTGAGTGAATCTGGAACGGCCAAATAATTTGCTTGTGGTTGGCGCAAATACATGCACGTATAAACGACACTTCACAATCCCCTACTTCCGCGCATGTCTGTAGCAGCGAATTTCGTGCCTTATTTACTTGTATCCGGCTTTTCGTTTTGAATATTTGTTGTTATTTTATTTATAAGACGTTAAAATAATGTCGAACGAAAAGGAATTTATGGGAGAACAAATGCATGGTAAGTCGTCTCGTTCATGCGCAGGTAATTACGAAAATCGTCCGGCTCATTTGCTAGTTCTTTAATCAAATGAATATGGGAATAGGTCTCTTTTCGATCCAAGATCTCTGGGCTCTGCGTTTTTTTTGGCTCCTTTAATTTTTTAATCATTAAAACACAGTCTTCTTGGTCCATTATTCTGCACACACTTTACAATAGTTGAATCGCAACTATTCAGGTCTACTCTATTGGTTCACTTGTCCACTAATTTGTGCAGTTCAAACTGAACGTTAAAACGAAGACACCAATTCAGTTCGATTGGTGCAAATTTGCATGCACAAATCAATTTGCGCAAGCTGCTTGAACGTGAAAATGGACCTTTATGGAAAGCACTGTTCGTTAAAATGTTGTATCCTATGTTATAGGGCTTGTTTCTCTCTAAAATTTCCTGTCTCACAATGTACCGTTTGTGTCCGGGAAGGGTTCATAGTTTCATAGTGGTCGATTTTCGAAAAAAATCAGTACATGTATATTATTTCGTATATTTTTCATTATATTGATTTTATGGAAAAAGCACTGTTCATTATAGACTAGATTATAAACGTGGGAACTAATTTTTATAACACGGGCTTATATTTGAGTTTACTTCCAAAAGTATTTCCAGAAATGTTTTGCGAAATGTTTCACGAAATATTTCGTAAAATATTTCGGGGATCGTATAGAGGCTGTTTTAAAACTTTGGTATCATTATTATTTTACTATCAGTACGTTATATCTCCAAAAAAGAGTAAATTAAAAAACTTATATAAGAAACATCGTACGGTCACCATTTCCTTCCGTCCATATAATTTACCGTCCAAAAACTTAAAGTTTCCCTAAAGTTTCCATCTCGACTCCGAACTGTCAACGGTACAGTTGATATAATTTAAAGTTATGACTCCCCCCATTCTCAAATTGGAATTTATAGTTTTAGTTGGCTCTTAGGGAGATATGAGCAACTGCTAAAAGTATGGGTGGTGGATACACTAGTACTAAGGAAAATACAATGGAGAAAAGTTTAAAAGATTTTCCATGAATAACGGAGCAGCTTGAAGTTTCGTCAGCGCGAGATTGCGGAATATTTTGAAAGAACGATATATGCTGGTGTGAAGAATACTTGTAAAAATATAAATATTTTTACTATAACGAATGTATATCTATGGATAATTTTACGCTACTAAAGTTAGTCTAATCTATACTAATATATAAAATCCTTAAGTGACTGACATACTGATTAATCACGATCCTGCTCAAACCACTCAACGTAAGAAGCTCAATTTTGACATACAGGTTGATTCTAGGGTGTAGAGGTTCGGTAAGAAGGGATTTTTCCAAATTCCAGTTCCAAGAGGGCGAAACCACCCCTCAAATATTACAATATTTTCTATTTAAAAAACGGTCAAGTTTCCGAAAAAACGCTTAAACACGTATATTTTATTTTGTTTTTTTACATATTTTAAGATTTTTTAAAAATGTATACAGGGTGTTTCGAAAAATCTGCTCATTGATTAATCACGATCCTGCTTAAAGCGCTTGACGTAAAAAGCTGATTTTTGAAAAACAGATTGACTGTGGGGTGTAGAGGTTCGATAAGGAGGGGTTTCTCGAATCTCAAATTCCAAAATTAATGGAAATTCTTGTTTTGCTTTATCATCACCATTACAAATGATTAATTCAACGCGAACGAAGTCGCTGGTACACGCTAGTTTATTATAAATTATGTCGATGTAACATTTTTTATTTTTATAAAAAGTATATTCGTGTTTCTATTATTTTTCTGTTTTTAGAGGGAGTTTAGGACATTATTTTTAATAAAAATATCACTTTGCTCAACCTTTTTAAGGATTTAAAAATGCAGGAAGTGTTTTTTATAAAGATTTTTGAGAAATTTCTTGTTATTTTTAACGATTTCTTTCCCTCAAAGCTATCTGCTATCTATATCACTTTGATATTTTTACACAATAAAAAATGTATTTGATTTTTGACTAACAAATACATTTTATTATATACAGTATCTCTTGAAAATTTTGCTATATGTATGTTTCTTAATGCTAAATTATGAAAAACATACATATGATTTTTAAAGGATTTTTTTATATTTGTTTGACATATACACGTGAAAAAAGATATATTTTAGTTTTAGATACTTTTTTACATGAAAACAAAAGCTCCTAAAACTTTTTAAATATTTTGTGTTATTTCTCAGAATATATAGAGTACTTAATATGTCCAATTTTATTGGTATTATGACTGACAGCTCTAAATTGGGTGTGGCATAAATTTTTTATATACCGTCGGGAGCAGACAAAAATAATTTTGTAACTTAATAATAGAGTTTTTGTTCGAAAAAGTAATAGAGTTTTTTTATTAAGTTTTTATTGATTATGTTTTGTATGTGATCGTAGGCGTTTTAGCAATAAATAAAACTGTGTTTCACGATAATATACAGACTTGTAATTTAATTTAACATTGTTAATAAAACAGAATTACAAATCTATTTTCTGCTGTTTAAAATTGGACGAATATTTGTTTTTTATTAATATAAGTGTATTTATTACTTTTTTCCTATTTTTAATTAAATATCTGTTTTGTATATATTTTTATGAAGAAAACTGAAAAATGATGAACTATTAAAAAATGGGTTTCCTAACCTACAATGTTATGACAAATATTTTTTAGGAAATTAATTTTTATTTTTTGGTTGTATTTTTTCTTGAATTTATTAATCTTGCTCAGTGTCTCTGCATTCTAATAATCAAAAAGATTATAAATAAGCATTAGTAAAATAATTATTATTGCACTTTCTATTCTGAAATAATCGCCACAGGAAAATTATATATTTTTTTAACTTTTCGACCCCAGGAAACCTACCTAACTATTAGTTTTTTTCCCATTTTTTTTGACAATTTGGATTTTTTAAAATTTTCATTTAGAAAACATAATAGATATTATCTTTATAATATCGCAACATAGGTAGTATATTAAATTTACAAGAAATAAAACCCATAAAAGATGGTTGTCAAAATTTATGCCAAAAATATACAGGGTTGTTCACCTCATACGACACGGAGTATTGTAACTAAACGAGATTTTTACAAATTGTAAGTTTTGGGTTTGTTTAAAGGCTATTAGAGCTACAATTTAAAAATAATTTTACAAGATAAAAAGTGTCAGAAATAAAAAAAAATTAAAGTTGTATTTTTTTAAATAGAACATCCTGTATATGATTCTATTTTTAGATTCTACGATTGAAATAAAGGTAAATTTGATTAAGGTTTATCATACTATATATTTTCAATTTTGTGAAATTGCAGTAAAAAATTTAAGGCTTTATTTCTCCAAGGGTATCAAATTTTTTAATAGATACTAAATATTTACTGAAGATTATTTATTGATCCGATATTGTGTTGCAATAATAAAAATTATAATACCTTATACAAAGTGTCCAAAAATTTATATTAAATAATGACTAGCTTTAAACGGCAATAACTTGTTTAATTTAAATGGAACAACCTGTATATTTTACGACAATCAGATGCACAATTTAATTGTCTATCAAATTGTATTATACCAGTTTTTACCTATCTCTTCAACTTTTCTTAGAAAATGAGTCGTAAAATGTACTAAATGAAGTCTAAGTTATAAGAAAATTCATTTTCTAAGAAAAGTTGAAGAGATGGGTAAAAATTGGTATAATACAATTATATTGTGCATCTTACTCTAAAACTTCTACACCCTGTACCTCTAAAACGAAGTATTATAAGACATACATTTATACGAACTTCCTTACCATATTTTTATCTGTAGAATATGCTACCGAAGTTTCCTGAATACATTTCGGACCACCCTGTATATTTTAAATTATTTTTAATATTATACTAATATAATTTTTTACCTTTTTCCAGCAACACCCCTTAGACACACAATACTTCGACAAGACCTTCACTACAGAACGTGCAAAACTCACCCCAATAGAAACCCCAATTATGCAGTCCATGGACCAAGTTCAGTTCCAGGGCTTCAGTTATACCAATCCCAATGCCACAGACAAATGAAACACGTATACGACTTTTTTTAGAGATATTTTGTAAATATTTTGTACAAAAAAAACTTAAATTTTTGTACGAACAGGGTTGGTGTTACAAGGTAAGGTATTTATACAATTTTTGTACATACAAGGTTGGGAGTTGATGGGTTGATGACGGTAGAAATGAAGGTGATCTCAGGTAGAAAGTTTATCTATGTACATATATGTATACTGACTGATGAGGTTTAAGAAAGTATTTGATATTGGTAGGAAGAGGAAGAATTTTTTTATATGAAGAATAGGATTAAATTTGTCATGATTGTACTGTTTTATTGTAATTTTTGTAGTACTTAATCATTTAGATATGTTAATATTGTATATATTACAAGCACAAGTATAATGTCACTGAAAAATCTAAAATGATCTGTTTTGTACTAGTTGTTTGACAGTTTTTTGTCAGTGTATCTTAAAACTGTACAGGGTGTCCCACTAAGAATAGCTCTCGGCTGTATCTCGGAAAGTATTAGCAGTAGGGGCTGCGGAAAAAAAATATTTATAACTAAAGAGGCTATGAGACATTGCTGGAAATTATTTTCAAGTTTGTAGAATGACCGCTAGGGCGCGCAACTGCAAGAAAAAATAAGAAAATTGAGTTTTTACACCATTTTGCCTAGATAAGGTATACTATAAGTAATAGCTTCATAATCTTCAGTCAATTTTGACTATTTTTTGTTAGAGCCATTTTCCCCTATCTACCAAAATAAAGTGGTGGGGGAAGGTTAGATCTGTTTTTATTTAAATATTTATAACTCCGGACTGGATGATCGGAATCCAACAAGCGAGAGCTCGTTTAAAAGAGCGTTTCTTACTCTATATTGTACCATATAAATAATAATAATAATAAGCTTTTGAACGTAGATGCTAGGGGGCGTTGTCTTACAATTTAACAAACATTGCGCGCTTTTTCAAAAAAAATAAATACAAGAGTATATGTAATTTTAGTTCATAGTAAAGAGTAGTAAAAGCTTAAAAAGTCAGCAAAAACCGCATCTTGATATCTTCTTTCAAACCGAAGATATTAGCAAAATTATAATAAATACCAAAAAATAAGCCTTTAATTACCTTATTTTTACAACACGGTATCAGTAGCCCTCTTGATTATGCCCATTCCAACAAAAAAATAAGATAGAAACAGTTAGTTTATTTTAAAATCGACGAAATACCAGAATACCATAATACAATGATTCAGTGAAGTCATGGTAGGCTTTGGAAAAAAGTTACTTTTCACGTAATAGTATAAACATCAAATTGTTATTAGATCAACATTTTGATAGTTTTAGCAGCGTTTTTAATTATTTGATTGCTTTTTCAAATTGCCAACAACTTCAACTACTTCAAATAATGAAGGTATTTTGAAAAAAGCAACTAAAAGATAAAAAACGCGGCTAAGACTATCAAAATGTTGATCTAATAATAATTTGAGGTTTATACTATTACGTGAAAAGCAACTTTTTTCCAAAGCCTACCATGGCTTCACTGAATCATCGTTTTTTGTTCACTGTTATTAACATCTTAATTATTAGATATTAATACCTCAGGTATTATGGTATTCTGGTATTTCGTCGATTTTAAAATAAACTAACTGTTTCTATCTTATTTTTTTGTTGGAATGGGCATAATCAAGAGGGCTACTGATACCGTGTTGTAAAAATAAGGTAATTAAGGGCTTATTTTTTGTATTTATTATAATTTTGCTAATATCTTCGGTTTGAAAGAAGATATCAAGATGCGGTTTTTGCTGATTTTTTAAGCTTTTACTACTCTTTACTATCAACTAAAATTACATATACTTTTGTATTTAATTTTTTTGAAAAAGCGCGCAATGTTTGTTAAATTGTAAGACAATGCCCCCTAGCGTCTAAGTTCAAAAGCTTACTATTATTGTTTATATGATACAATATAGAGTAAGAAACTCTCTTTTAAACGAGCCCTCGTTTGTTGAATTCCGATCATCCAGTCCAGAGTTATAAATATTTAAATAAAAACAGATCTAACCTTTCCCCACCACTTTATTTTGGTAGATAGGGGAAAATGGCTTTAACAAAAAATATTCAAAATTTACTGAAGATTATGAAGCTATTACTTATAGTACACCTTATCTAGACAAAATTGTGTAAAAACTGCGTTTTCTTATTTTTAGTTGCAGTTGCGCCCCCTAGCGGTCGTTCTACAAACTTGAAAATAATTTCCAGCAATATCCCATATCCACTTTAGTTATAAATATTTTTTTCCGCAGCCCCTACGGCTAATACTTTCCGAGATACAGCCGAGAGCTATTTTTAGTGGGACAACCTGTACATAGCAATATAATTCTCTTGTAAAACTTTAAAAAAGATTGTAAAAATAAAAAATATATTCCCAATAAAACGAAAAAAATAAGTTACAAAATTGTCTTTCTATTGTTACTAGTCGGTTTCGGTTATTGTCACACATTACATGTTTATCAATTTTTAGGTAATTGTAACTACTGTTGCTTTAATTGAACACGGTAGAGATCAACTTTTGACATAAAACCACCTTTGCTACATAATTATGTGACGTTTAAATGACAGATGACAGTGACGTTAGAAAAACCATAAAAGCTGTTTATAAAATGGAAATAATAGTCTAAGAGCTAGAACGTTTTCGAGAAAGTATTTTAAGACGTCTGGCTCTTTGATATATCTTTTACTATGCTCTCTGGAACAGCATGCGGCCCGTCTGGCTGCCGATACCCGTTGCGTTCACTACTGCGCATCGGAAGAAGATCCTATATTTTTTATTAATTTAGTCCCTTAAATTCTAGTATTGAATATAAATCGAACATGTCTCCATAGCGCAGTGCGTAGAGTTTTCGACCACGAACCGATGATTCAGAGTTCGAATCCGCGTCAGGGCAAAGCCTTTTTATTTTATTTTTGTTTATATTCTGATAGTAAAGTATTAAATATTTGTTTTTTTTAATTACCAGAATTATTTATTACTTTACTATCAGAATATAAACAAAAATAAAATAAAAAGTCTTTGACCTGACCAGGATTCGAACTCTGAATTACCGGTTCGTGGTCGGAAACTCTACGCACTGCGCTATGGCGACATGTTCGTTTAATATTCAATACTAGAATTTAATTGAATAAATATAGGATCTTGTTTCAATGCGCAGTAGAGAACGCAACGTTTACCGGTAGCTAGACGGGCCGCATGCTGTTCTAGAGAGCATAGAAAAGATATATCAAAGAGCCAGACGTCTTAAAATACTTGTTTTTCTAATGTTGCTAGTTCTCGTACTATAACTTGCTTAAACTAGTAGTAGAAAATAGATCATTTTGTGTAAGTTTTACCTTTTTTTATAATATTCTTTTAATTGTTCCTAACTTTTAAGTGTGATATCTATGTCTTAGAATTGTTACGTAGTAATTTTTCTTGTATATATGTATACTTAACATAATGTAAGCATATGGTGCTGGTTACCATTTTTCTTATAAAGATCCTTAAGGCTTTCGAAGCATAAAAAAAATATTATATTTGTAGTTAAATATATAGAATTAATAATTTTGAATATAAAATTATGAGGCATTGTTACAAACTGAAAAGAAAAAAAACTTTATATAAGTGTTGACTCGAATCTGGAAATATTTTATGAAAATATTGTAGTAAAATGATGTAGTAAAATGAAAAATAAAATGTAATATATGGACATACCTATTTAATAGTACAAACATTTAGAGTGATAAATAATTAACAATATTTATTATACGAATTTGAAAGATACATTTTAATAAATAAATATGAATCAAATTGTTGGTTTTATTTTACTTTAAGACAAAATTTACGTTTTATAATAATTATAAAACGTAAATTTTGTAAACACCCTGTATAATTATTATATAGGGGGTCCCAGAAATAAGTGCAAGTATTTTAACTGGTAGTATATTTCGGCCTCAGAAATACGCCTATGAGGTAATTTTTGCGAAAAAAAAAATTGAAAATTTGGAATTTTTTGAAAAAAAAAATTGGATTTTTTTTAGTTTTAAGTTAAGAAACATAATTTCTTGATAACATGTAAATTTACATGAAATAAAATCCAGAAAAGATCCAGTGGTTCTCAAAATTTTAGCAAAAAATCATTTTTTTTCGGAAATTTTCAAACATCTACCACCCTTTAAAATACTTGCACTGATTTCTGGGACACCCTGTAAATTTGCTAGGATTTGCTCCTACCGGTGTACTTAAGGTACTTCCTTACTGTATGTGTACTTACTACATAAAGTACTTACATACTCTAATTACTACATACGCTCCAAGGACTGTATATATTCTAAAGGACTGTTCGATCGCGTCAAATCGCCGGTGTCGTAATCGCCGTGGAATGCTACGTCACGCGCTGACCAGCGCTCCACAGTGTGGCGGATGGTTATTCTAGCGGGACAAAATCTCAAGAGCAATGTTTGGGACTTGAAATCTAAGAACGTAGCAAATGGTCTAATATATAGCAACTATATGGTTAAATTTATTTATTTATTAACAACTTAATTTATTAATAAATAAATAGAAGATAATAAAACTATGATATTATTCGTACATGACACACAAAAACCGTATTGTAAACTACTACCAAATACATAAAATTATGATATCAGGTGAAATACTTACAAAAACTTCTTTAGCAGTTATTTTTTAATTACTTTGTAATCTTGTGACACCCTCTATATTTTATTTTAAAAAATTATATTTTCCTTTAAAAATATTAATTAAGATAGATATTTTAATTTTAATTTTAACACTCGGTAATTGTAAATTCATATATAGTAAGCATCTAAGACAATTTTTTAAACTCAGTGCCTTTTGATGGAGTTGTTTTGTTTTTATACTATCCGATTGAAATGAAACTTTTTGGGCATTCACCTGTTAAGCTTGAACTCCCTGTGACTGTGACTACCTGTGTTGGTAACTATTGGTAACTCAAAAGATCTACATCATTCAATATATCGATATTTGAAAAAAGTGAAAGTTTGATATCTGCAGAACAAAGGCATGAAGGATTTTAACAAATAATACACGTACAGTAGAAAAGTACATACCTTTGGCAATCTTCAACATAATTTGGCTTTGGAATAAAATGTATAAGCACTTGTAAATATTTTGTTTTCGTATGATCTCTGCCTTGCTGAGCAAAAAATGTATGGAAATACACAGAATATTTATGCATTTTTGTATCAATTGGAATGTCTACTATTTATTCTTACAGTACACATTTTTTGGCTTATTTCTAACCAAACGCTTTTGTCCCGCTAAATTTATCTTCCAACGCACTGTGCGCTCGTCCGTCAAATACAAAAATAACTGTCACTGTCTAAAATCTTTAGCGCCAACTTCAACTCGGTCCCCAGATGACGTAAAAAAACTGACAGTGCAGGAAGATAGGAATCGAACTATCCTTATCTCTATAGTATCCTTGCATACGCTCTACTTTTCCGAAATATTCAATAATAATATTTGTTTATTTAAAACTGATACTCTTGTTTAATACGCTTAGAGTAATTTAATTTTGGAGAAAATACTATTACAAAAAATACCAAAACAAATTATTTCAAATTTTCATATTTATATAGAATGTAAATGTTTATTAAATTTTTACAATTTAATAGAAAATTTTGGTAAAAATAAAACTGTTATTACGAAGAACAAAACTGTAAATGTATTTGCAATTTGTTTTAAATAAAAATATATCGTGCGGAGAGATTGTGTTTGTTTATAAAATTAATTAACAAATTCTATTCCGAATGGGGAAACGATATTTTTTCTTGTTGCCCATTTTTCCGGCGGTTTTCCGTTCAGAGAAAATCCAATTTTCTGAAAAACAGGGGAAAATAATGAAATTTAACATTTTACAAATTTTTACAAATAAATAAAAGGTAATTTTAAATTTGTATTTCTAGAAATTATTTTGGGTTTTCGGTGATTTCTTTAAGTTTTAATTTTAAATTTGTTTTAAATATTGTTTATTTTAATATTTTTTAAAACTCTCTTATAAACATGTTTGATGTGTATGTGTTTTAAGTAAAAAATGGGGTTTCGTGTAAATACCTACTAATAATAAAAACAAACTTACATTTTTATTGAACATTTTTCTAAATGTACTTTTTTCGTATATTTTTAATATAACGTCAATGCCACCACCTGGCAAAGGATCTGAAAAGAAATATGGAACAAGGCTTAAGTCATAAGGAGGTATTGGTCTGGACTCTTGTTCCTTTTTTATCCTATAAAATAAAAAGAAAAAAAAATAGAATATTGTTTTATTAAGAGTAAAAATGGCACCTTCTGTGGCGATATCCACATACAGTCCGACATACAGCCGAGGCACAAAAAGGCATTTTTACTCCGAATAGAACATGATCTCTCATTTTTTTTAAACGCCACAAATAATTTTTTAAACAATTTCAAACGTTCCAAATAATATAAAAAGGTTTACAAGTAATAACTTGTATTTAATTATATATCGAGAAACTATGGCTCGTTGAATTTGACAGTTTCTGTCAGTTTAATAACATATTTTCGTACTTTTATGCCTAGGCGTTAAAATGTCTTTCAGTATTGTCAATCACGCCGTAAAAATTAATACCTTTGTGACGTTTGAAAAAAAAATTAATTATACTACGGTTAAAATGGATACTTGGCTAGTTTTCAAATTAGCCAGCTATTTTGCAAAAGGCGCTGTTATTTTGTTGGTAAGGTGTTAGTTTGTGGTGTTAGTTGTGCTGTATGTTTGCAAAATAGCTGGCTAGTTTTCAAACTAGCCAAGTATCCATTTTAGCCGTAACATATACATTTATATCCGTTGTACCATTTTAGTTTGCCTCAGTTAAAGAAAAAATCTTATCAAAATGAATAGTTTCTCTCTCCATATGGCACTGTTCAAAGAATAAACTATTCTACTCCCCCTTTTGTCTTTTTTTAATGTTTAATGATACCTGTCTAGCTGAGGTCTCTCTTTGAAAGCAGCTATACAAGCCCTAATGATAAAGTAGTAAAATATTTCCACAACTGATAATAGACTGAAACCAAGGAATAATCCAGCAATGCCTCCAAAAGACACTGTAAAAATGAAATTATATTAAATTTTATTCATAATATAATATATTATTCTTTTTTACCAAGTAAATCGACCCATCCAAATAGAACTTCTCTCTTGTATCTGACCATTGGCCATGAAACAAAACCAATGTCCATTTCATTAACAGTCACATCCATCCTAAAAAATTAAGTTTCAAAAATTATTACTAAGTTATTGAAAATATTTGTTTTTTGGATTATATAAATTCTCGCGAACCAACCATAAAATTTACTTTAGAAGTAGAAAGATATAATCGTTTGCCATTTCTCGATGTTTTAATATCAAAGTTTCAAAATAAACTAATTTTAGATGTTTACAGAAAACCCACAAATACAGAGAGATACTTAAATTTCAGATCTAATTACAGCATAAGTGTAAAAAAAGGTGTTGCAGTTTTGTATAAAAAGTTTATGATAGGGCAAAATTAATATGTTCAGACGAGAATTCACTAAACAGAGATATAAACCACAAAAAAAAATACATTAATAAAAAACGACTAACCACCATCTTTTATTGAAAAAACATTAAAAGAAATAAAAACCCCAAATCATAGACAGAATACACGCAATGATAACAATTCACAATAGGGTGTTGCATCGTCGGACGGGACATAGGAAATCCCATGTAAATTTTAATGGGGTCAATTATTGACTTCCCTAATTATTTTAGAGAATAATTCTATTTAAGTTTATTGAAGAGCACTAAAACCCACATTCAAAAGAATAACTTTAGATATTTTTGATTAGCTCGTTTACGAGTCATCGCCGATTTCTTTTTAAATATTTCTCCTTTCTTATGGCCCTGCATTTACTTATGAGCACCAGTCAAGGTAAAAGATAACTGTCAAATGAAGTTGTCATTTCATAAATTTACCTATTTAGTGCTTTATTATTATTGAAAACTCATTCCTACCTCGGAAATCTTAAAGATGTATTTATAAATATAAATTAATATGAATTAAAGTAAAATAAAGTAATCAATTACAAGGTTAATTATAGTATTATTACAATATTCAATAACTTATTAATTTAGGTACTATTAAATTGCTAGAACTTTAGGATTTAAGAAGATGTTCAAATATTCCTCCATCGACTGCTAGACAATAACCCAGGCGATCATAAAATTCTGTTCTTACATTCGCTAGTTGGTAAACTGAAATTCTATTGCATTCGGCAGAAATAGCATTTTTTAACTCGTCTAGATTTGCGTATTTTTTTAAATTCTCTTCTTACATTCGCTAGTTGGTAAACTGAAATTCTATTGCATTCGACAGAAATAGCATTTTTTAACTCGTCTAGATTTGGGTATTTTTTATCCTTGTATATCCTGTTTTTTTAAATGGTCCCAGAGAAAGAAATCATTTGGCGAAATATCAGGAGACCTTGCTGGCCAATTTCCTGTATGATTTAGGCCAATAACGTTTCCGTTAAAACTATTGTCTAAATATTCCCGAACAGCCAGGGTACTATGTGCCGGGCAGCCATCCATTTGGTACCAAACTCCCTGATTTTCCCTAGCGGCATCATGTAAAGCAGGCAAAATATGATTTTCGAGTAGTTCCAAATAATATTCTGCATTTAAATTTCGCGTAAGAAATAATGGCCCGATAATATTGTGTGCGAATATCAGTGCCAAAACATTTACTTTCTGTGGATATTGCGTCCTTGTTTCGACAAACCTGTGTTGGTTTTCTTTGTTCCAATATCGATAATTTTGAACACTGGGTTCATTATTTAAGGTAAACGTGCATTCGTCAGTGAAAAATATGTTTTTTAAAAATTCCCTATCCGTGTTTGCTCTTTCCATCATATCAAAACAAAACGCCTGTCGCCGTATTTCGTCCCCATCTCGTACCTCTTGGTGCTTTTCATATTTGAAGGAATAGTATTTATGTCGTTTCAAAATTCGAAACGCTGTAGTGTGATCTATTCCTATTTCATCCTCAAGTTTCCTTGTGCTAATCTTTCCATCGTTCTCTTCCACGCACAATAAAACTTCCAAGTCGGTATCATTTCTTGCATCTTCTCTTTGTTCCTGCCTTGCTTCACATCTGCAGTTATTTATTAGGGTACCTTTGGTCTCAAATCTCTGGATATTCCTTGCGATTGTAGATTTTCCAGGTATCGGTCTATTCGGATACAGAGCAGCAAACATGTCCGACACCTTTTGATAACTATTTCCTTGATAATACCACTTAATCATGAATACTTTTTCTTCGGTAATGTAATTCATGGCTAATATTTTCGATGTAGGTATGAGTTTTTAATAATAATAATAAAACACTAAATAGATAAATTTCTGAAATGACAACTTCATTTGACAATTATCTTTTACCTTGACTGGTGCTCATAAGTAAATACAGGGCCCTAAGAAAGGAGAAATATTTGAAAAGAAATCGGCAATAACTCGTAAACGGGCTAATCAAAAATATCTAAAGTTATTCTTTTGAATGTGGGTTTTAGTG
This sequence comes from Sitophilus oryzae, assembly GCF_002938485.1. Lineage (NCBI taxonomy): Eukaryota > Metazoa > Arthropoda > Insecta > Coleoptera > Curculionidae > Sitophilus > Sitophilus oryzae. Next base: position 876,615 of record NW_022145777.1, on the reverse strand, counting down.
CTCTTCAATAAACCTAAATAGAATTATTCTCTAAAATAATTAGGGAAGCCAATAATAATTATTGGCTTCTCAGTTACTGACCCCATTAAAATTTACATGGGATTTCCTATGTCCCGCTCGACTATGCAACACTCGGTGTACAACTTACAATTCCATACATACGAGGCATTTCGGAAAAAATAAGAAGGTTAGGAAAACAAAACGACGGAAAGAGATATATTTTCCGAAACGTTAAGCATTTTTTGTGCATTAGGCAAATTTGTTTATTAGTAAGCCACTGCTGACAATTAACAATTTGCCACTGCTGACAGGATTTACAAAAAATAACTAATTTATTTTGTAGGTTTTCTTACAGTGATGAAATACCCATAGTACTTTTTTGGAGAAATTATTATTATGATTACACTATTTTACCGTCAATATATCGTGGATTTTCCTGAATTTTTCATACATTTTCCGATAATCTACTTACAAATATATCGAATTGAATTTTGGCTCGGCAAATAAAAGGTCCAATTTACATTTGGCATTAACTGTTTAAATTTTCGCGTAACAATGGCGGTACTACGACGGAGAGATAGAGAGCAAAACCGCACAAATAATAGATAATTGCCGACTAGATGTACAATTGAAATTTAATATTCCTCCGCGTTCATAACAAACGAAAAATAAAATGCTCGCAACGTTCGAATAATCCTCAGAGTAACGAAAAATATAACTTCGTTTTGAATGCAGTCTTATGATCCTTATCGCAGAGTCTACAAAAATACTTCCTTGATGCAGGTTGGGCTTGTAGGTAGCACTAGACAGTCATATGTCCTGCCAGGAAACCTTGATTATCTATCTACATTCGCCGGCACGAAAAACGAACACCTTATAATTTTTATGTATTTTAAAGTTTAATATATTTTGTTCTAGTGGGACGATTTTGATGATTTTTTAAGCAACTTGTAGCTAAATTATTTGACTTTTTAGTATCCCTTTCTAAATTAAAAATGAAAGTTTTCATCTGTCAATTATAAGAGGCGAAACAAAATGTTGTGGTTTTGGTGAAAGTTTGAAACACCCTGTGGAATATCTCTCCAAAAAAATCCTTTATGGGTATTTCGCCACTGCCTGCAAGAAAATCTACTCTGGTTTAATCTACTTTTAGTCTGCAAGAAAATCTACTTATCTTACTTTATTTATAAAATAGTTATTTTTTGTAAACACTTCTGGCGTTAAACCTAAACGGACACTGCTTGTCAGAAGTTATGTTTACAGTTATACAAATTTGCCTAACAATGAAAAAAATGCTTAACGTTTCGGAAAGTTTATCTTTCCGTCGTCGGGGGCCAAAAAAATACAAACAATAAAGAAAAAACTAATTTAAAATATTTAAATTCAATTATTCGAAATCAAATACCTCCAACAAAAATAAAGCTATTGGGATGAATAAAAAACAAACTATGAAGAAAAGACCTAGATGACAAAATTATTTTTAAATTCCTTGCTTTGTTAATGTACTCCACATGGTGTTTCAAAGTGTCACCCAATATATCAACATTTTGTTTTCCCTCGTATAATTGACAGATGACAACTTTCATTTTTAATTTGGAAAGAGATACTAAAAAGCCAAATAACTTAACTACAAATTGCTTAAAAAATCATCAAAATCGGTTCGCTAGAACACAATATACAATACTTTAAAATACCTGAACATAAATACGTTTTCGTGCCGCTGAGTGTAATAAAAACGATTTGGCAACTCAGTGACTCTTCACGATGTCTCTAAAAATATACCCCAAATTATTGAGACCAAATTTGGTATAGTTACTCTTTACTCAACATAGACGCTCATTTTGATGAAGTCCCATACAAAATATAGTTTTTTAATATTATCTGAAAAATTAAGAAAATCTTCTTTTGGTCCCCATGTAAAAAGGGAGATGATATTGAAATTTCAAATATATATGTTACGGTTAAAGTCCGATATCGGGGTAATGTCGACATTAGCAGGTTAATGTTTGGGTTTGGTTATGTTTTTGGTTGTTTTATTATGTGTTATTCTCGAGATTAACCGACTATGTCAACATTAATCGGACCTTAACCATAACATATACATGGTCATTGGTAGGTATGCCAATGCGGCAATGATTATAATGGTCATTGACTGAAACAATACTGGAATAATTGTTTGCTCAGGAGCTTCTATTAAATCTACGCTATCAAAAGATGCATACAGCTTATCTCAGATAGGAACTATGGGAAATAAGAAATAGCTATCTTATCCGATAGGAAAACAGCCTTAAGAGGGATCAACTCGGTAACCATCAATTTGAAGTTGATCAAAGAATGCCTAGAGAAGCTGAACAAATTAGGAAAAGAAAAAAAGACCTCCTACTGTGGGTGCCAGCCCATCAAGGAATAGAAGGTAATGAAAAAGCAAATGATCTAGCTAGAAAGGGAGCGAATACTACACTAACTGGACCAGAACCGTTCTGTTTCCCAAGTGGAAACAAACTTAAAGCGGAACTCAAGAACCTGGAAGACTCCATCCGTAACCTGAATTGAAAATCGTCCAATAATGGTTTCCCAAGTAGCAAAAAGAAATTCTAAAAGGATTGAATTATTTTATAACAGTCGAATAACATTGTCTTAAGGACTGCTTGATTTTATTAAGCGTTTGGTTTCGACCATTCTGTTTTTTAATTAAAGTTGTCATATTAAACTATTTTCTAGTGGTTCTTACAACGTATCCTATAACGCATTAAACGATATTTTCTTTTAGTATGATATAACACTTAATAAGACAATGCTATATGATAACAAACATATTATTTTATTAGGCTCTTACACCCACCATGTGAGAGTTCTATAATATTCATATAACTAGTAGTCACAAGATCATACAATAGTTACTTAAACTTGTCTTATTAAAGTTGTATTACGTTGTATGATAGAATGTTTTATTACGTTAAACTACGGTGCTGTATACAACACCAGTTATATAGCCTTATATGATAAAATTGTGATTAACAAAATAAATTCGCTGTAATATCTGCATTATAAAACTGGTAATGTATAATATAACCTCATTTTAAATTAAATGGTATACCTAGTTATTTATTTTCTTATTGTTGCTCTTGCAAAAGTAATATCTACGTACGAGTATAATCAATCACAGCTATTATGAATTCTGGACAAAGTTGGAAAAAAGTTAACAAACGCAGTGGTAGTTATAAAGGGCATATCAGGAAAAACTCCTCGAAATTACGGTAAATAATCCCGAGAATTCCCAGGGTTCCCAAAAGCCAAAATCTCTCGGGTTGTCTGGTTTCTTCAAAGCATTGTTGCCACGTTGATGTAAAAGTTTTACTGTAGTAATGTTTGTATTGTTTTATTGTTGTTTTTCCAAGCCTTTAGGTTGCCGCTCACTTGTCGGGTACGCATGAAATGCATTGCGTGCATGAATCCATGAAAATCTGATCATGTTTGTTAGTTTAAATACTAATCAAATGAGATTTGGCAACATCTATTTGTCACAAATCTCAATATGTCCAAAATAGTTCTATAGTGCCTGGAAATTCTGCGTAATGATAGATATTTATCCTATACCGTTTTATTTTACAACAAAGACTTATTTAAGGGATTCATTTATAATAAAATGGTTGCATTATAATTCGCCATGTTTAAGGCAGAATTTTTGTATGGCCTATGGCCGCTATTATATGAGCAAAATTAAAAACATCAGAATAAATTGTAAAATGTTATTTTTGAGAACTATTTTGTGGTAAGATTCCCACATACAGTAATATTGTGTTTAATTAAATTAAAAACAAAAATTTTTGAAAATTTTATTTTATTTTATTGTTTAAATTTATACGTAAACCTTAATCGAAATTAAAGCGCTTTAATTTTTTGCCAAATACATACATATAATCTACCAGTAAAATTTTCGGCGCAACAAAAATTGTCCCTACTTTTCAAACCCTATTAATGATTTTTTATATTACATATTTGTTGTACCATCTGGCTCTACCCGCCATTTTCATTGTCGAGTAAAGTCTCCTTTTTAACAATCCACAACCTCTAGATTCATTTTACGACAGGCTTAAAATATAATTTGCTCCTAATATTCTTCGGTAAAAAATAAAATACTCTTTTACTTCGCTAAATGATCAAATGTTTTTATTGTTCTGTTTCTTAGATGTGACCACGTAATACACAATAAAACAAGTTTTATAATAGTTATATAACGCTGTGTAAAATAGTTGCATAAGAGTGGTATACCCTTTTTATAGAACTTCTATACTACTAAACGGTTGTATAAAAATGGACCTTTTTTGGTTGTAAAGCTATCATATTACGGTCTTATAGCACGTTATATGAATTGAAGTATCCTATAAAAATTATCACATAGCTGTTTATACAGCCTTTATAAAATAAAATTTGCTACTTGGGTTAAGACACTCGAAGAAACTTCTCAGTACTTATGACCGAGAAAAATCAAAAATTTTCCTCGATTTAAGTAAGAGCATCTACGGAATGTCACGGGTTTTTAACAAGACACTGTCTCTTCAATGAACACCACAGTAGAATGAAGCTAAGAATCAACGGCGAATGCAGATTCTGTGAGAAAATGAAGAAACACTAGAACATCTCATCACTGATATCGGAGATGGAGAGCTAACCTCGGTAAGACTGTCTCAAACTCGTTCTTGTCAAAGCCCTGAGACTATAATGAGTTATAACTCAGGAAATGGAGACATAATAGATATATAAGGTCGCGGTGATTATCTTCCTCCTCCCATACGATCTGCAATCTACTATACTAGATTATTTGTTAGTCTGCATAGAGCCTTTGGCAATAAAAGCCACCCGAGATCGATTTTCATCGCTCTTCGCATCGAGGAATATCGAACGAATAAAACACACTTTTCGTCTGTTTACAGAAGAAACTTCCACGTTTTCCATTAGGACCAAACGGTTGAAATGTGTATACCTACGATATCTGTTCTATCTCCACTACTGAAATTATTTCCTGCATAATTGATTATATACCTTCCTTTTTATTTTTGATTTAGAAGCAATAGGGAAACAGGGGGGTTCTTTTTTGCAACATAAAGTCTGTATCTTTGTGGCGGTATCTTTATTTCAGGAAAAAAATCTTAACTGATAAAGCCTCTAAACAAAAAATAGTTCAATTGTCCGTCAACTAATTGTTTCAACAACCGTCAAATAATTGTTTTAATTTTACGGTTTTTAGTAGTTTTTACAACAAATGTGAAATACCTAGATAGATTGTTTCCATGAAATTACGTTTATATTAATTTATCATAACTCTCTTGTACATGATGACCACTTTCTTATCTTCTATACAGGGTAATCCGAAATGTATTCTGGAAACTTTGGCAGCATATTCTGCAGATAAAAATAGGTAAAAGTTCGTATAAATGTATGTCCTAAATTGCTTAGTTTCGGAGATACAGGGTGTAGAAATTTTATTTTTATTCCGATTTTTTCTATTAATGATTTCAGAAGTAACGTCAATATTTGGTTGAAAAGTGGTAGCTGGGAGTTTTTTGACATTGGAAATTTGATTTTGATGTCAAAACGACTCCTAGTTGTAGAGGTCGCCACCTATATATTTTTTAACCGGTTTGAAGACTAATAACTTTTTGTCCGTACCTGTATAAAACTACTGAGTAATAAAATATACATTTACGATATTTTTTAAGTAAATAAGGTCTCTTGGTAAAAATCGCTAGGAGTAATGATTTTGAATCTAAATGATCAATACCTGCCATCATTGTCAAAAATTAAACATGTTCACTAAATAGTTATTAGACTGAAATCATAAATTTGAAATGTTTTTGTGCCAAAAGTTCAACAGAAACTGTTTTATCATATTTTTATGATTAGTTAAAAAAAAAGTTCCCAAATTTATAATTTCAGTCAAATAACTTTCTACTCAACCTTTTATTTTTTGTCATTAATGACATGTATTGACTATTTTAATTCTGAATATCTTGAGAACGGTTGCTCGTAGCGATTTTTACTAAGAGACTTTTTTACGTAAAAAATGATAAAAATATATAATTTTGTACTCAGTAGTTTTATACAGGTACGGGCGAAAAGTTATTACTCTTCAAAGCAGCTAAAAATGTGTAGGAGACGCCAGGGGGGTGACAGTAAACCAGAAAATTGGAAACAGTTCTGGCGCTTCTAGAAAAAAATCTGAATATTTCTATATAATTTCTCTTACCGAACATTTTTATGCATGTTGGCGTCCTCTTCTTTTGTCTGTGTGTCAGCCATGTGTCAACTCCCGAGGCCTCTGGCAAGGTCGGGCGCCATTTTAATTTTTGCCGTTTAGATTTGATTGGAAGTTTGTTTAAGATATTTCGGCTGAAATTTATAAGTACAAAGACGTTTTTTGATATAAAGTGCCTTGTTAACAGTTTAATAAAGTATATGTGATATTAATTACATGAAGAAAATGATAAAATCGACGTTTCTGCGTGTAATAGGTATGGGCCATATTATATATGTAAAAATAGGTAATATATTAACTGTTTTCATATTTTTTTAGCTTTAGACCCAAGGATCTTGGGATATTCTTTGCCAAGGATTTTTCCGTATCTCTACTTTAAAGACTGATCGGTGATTTTGAGCAATTGAAAGCAAGTTAAACAAGGTAAATTATGATTACTGAACTATTATTAGCCTAAATTAATTATCTACAAGATGAACAGAAATGCGTAATAACATATCACATAGGTACCTATTATGTATTTTCATAGCAATAATGCAATAAGTCTATGTATGTAGATTATTTTTAAAATACAAATGAGGTATTAGATATAATGTATCATATTTTTTATTCATTTTATTTTCATTCAAGTCCTGTTTGATTTAAATCACAAAAATCTTTTGTACCTATATTTATGCTTTTATACATAATTTTTTTTTGATTCCAGGTTTTGTGTGGGCTCCTGTTGTCTTTTTCCTGCTTCCAGTTATTTAGTTTTATGCCCGTAAAGCTGTGAAAACATTTATTTATCTTCAAGTCTCTGTAAGTCAATGCACTCTGTTACTTTACTAATTCACTTTAACACAGCATCTCTGATATTATATAAATATTGATACAGTAGTTTATGTCTTTATATCTCTTTAATTGTGTTGATTTGCATATTTACATTGTTCTAAATTCCAAATAAATATTTTTGAGTAATTTTGTTGTATTATTTACTACTAGAAAGAGTAAAAAGTATATTAACCCTCCTTTAAACCTCCTGAACAGCCCGCCATTAAAAACCGGAAACGGAAATAAATTTACTAAAATTGAAATTGTCATGTCAAATGTCCCAGCCGCCATATCTGAAAATTAGTTACCCAGGCAGCCACACTGTTTTCATAATTTAACATTGACTTGACACTTCTTCTTGTATTTATTATTTTATGGGTGACGCCCTCTAAAAGTAGGAGTCGTTGACATCAAAATCAAATTTCTCATGTCAAAAAACTCCCAGATATCAATTTTCATCCAATTATTGACGTTACTTCAGAAATTATTTGGAAAAAATCAAAATAAAAATAAAACTTCTACACCCTGTATCTCCGAAACTAAGCATTTTAGGACATACATTTATACGAACTTTTTAACTCATTTTTATCTGCAGAACATGCTGCCAAAGTTTCCGGAATACAGTTCGGACTACCCTGTATAGAAGATAAGAAAGTGGTCATCATATACAAGAGAGTTACGATAAATTAATATAAACGTAATTTCATGAAAACAATCTATCTAGGTATTTCACATTTGTTGTAAAAACTACTAAAAACCGTCAAATTGAAACAAGATTTATTGAACTATTTTTTATTTAGAGACTATCATGTTGGCGTCCTCTTCTTTTGTCTGTGTGTCAGCCATGTGTCAACTCCCGAGGCCTCTGGCAAGGTCGGGCGCCATTTTAATTTTTGCCGTTTAGATTTGATTGGAAGTTTGTTTAAGATATTTCGGCTGAAATTTATAAGTACAAAGACGTTTTTTGATATAAAGTGCCTTGTTAACACTTTAATAAAGTATATATGATATTAATCACATGAAGAAAATGATGAAATCGACGTTTCTGCGTGTAATAGGTATGGGCCATATTATATATGTAAAAATAGGTAATATATTAACTGTTTTCATATTTTTTTAGCTTTAGACTCAAGGATCTTGGGATATTCTTTGCCAAGGATTTTTCCGTATCTCTACTTTAAAGACTGATCGGTGATTTTGAGCTATTGAAAGCAAGTTATACAAGGTAAATTATGATTATTGAACTATTATTAGCCTAAATTAATTATCTACAAGATGAACAGAAATGCGTAATAAAATATCACATAGGTATGTATTATGTATTTTCATAGCAATAATGCAATAAATCTATGTATGTAGATTATTTTTAAAATGCAAATGAGGTATTAGATGTATATGTATCATATTTTTTATTCATTTTATTTTCATTCAAGTCCTGTTTGATTTAAATCACAAAAGTCTTATGTACCTATATTTATGCTTTTTTGCATAATTTTTTTTTGATTCCAGGTTTTGTGTGGGTTCCTGTTGTCTTTTTCCTGCTTCCAGTTATTTAGTTTTACGCCCGTAAAGCTGTGAAAACATTTATTTATCTTCAAGTCTCTGTAAGTCAATGCACTCTGTTACTTTACTAATTCACTTTAACACAGCATCTCTGATATTATATAAATATTGATACAGTAGTTTATGTGTTTATATCTCTTTAATTGTGTTGATTTGCATATTTACAATGTTCTAAATTCCAAATAAATATTTTTGAGTAATTTTGTTGTATAATTTACTACTAGAAAGAGTAAAAAGTATATTAACCATCATTTAAACCTCCTGAACAGCCCGCCATTAAAAATCGGAAACGGAAATACATTTACTAAAATTGAAATTGTCATGTCAAATGTCCCAGCCGCCATATCTGAAAATTAGTTACCCAGGCAGCCACACTGTTTTCATAATTTAACATTGACTTGACACTTCTTGTATTTATTATTTTATGGGTGACGCCCTTTAAAAGTAGGAGTCATATTGACATCAAAATCAAATTTCTCATGTCAAAAAACTCCCAGATATCAATTTTCATCCAATTATTGACGTTACTTCAGAAATTATTTTGAAAAAATCGAAATAAAAATGAAACTTCTACACCCCGCATCTCCGAAACTAAGCATTTTAGGACATACATTTATACGAACTTTTTTACTTATTTTTATCTGCAGAACATGCTGCCGGAATACAGTTCGGACTACCCTGTATAGAAGATAAGAAAGTGGTCATCATATACAAGAGAGTTACGATAAATTAATATAAACGTAATTTCATGAAAACAATCTATCTAGGTATTTCACATTTGTTGTAAAAACTACTAAAAACCGTCAAATTGAAACAAGATTTATTGAACTATTTTTTATTTAGAGGCTTCATCAGTCAAGATTTTTTTCCTGAAATAAAGATACCGCCACAAAGATACAGACTATGTTACAAAAAAGAATCCCCCTGTTTTCCTATTGATTCTAAATCAAAAATAAAAAGGAAGGTATATAATCAATTATGCAGGATATCTATCTGCATATTATCAGCTAAAGTAAAACATTTCAGCTCAATAACCTACGATTTTGAGTACTGCGCCTCGATCTCATAAACGATATTCCTGCAGCCCAGCTGGCAGTTGCATCTGTCGATGCTTTTGACGGCCTCGAAATTCTTGGCCACGCATTCGAGCCGCTCCAGAGTGCAATAAGGAAAGTCCGCGACGCTGGGATAGAAGTGGGGCACGCAGCCGCAAAATTTCCTTGCGTTCTCCATGCGGCACTGGATCGTGCACGCCGAGTACGTGTAGAAACTGTCCACTGAAAAACAGAAAATAAAGTAAGTAGCATAAAGTCACAGCATAAGTGTAAAAAAAATGTTAACACAGAAATATAAGCCACATAAAAAATACATTAATAAAAAACGACTATCCAAACCATTTTTTATTCACAAAACATTAAACGAAATACAAATTACAAATTATAGACATAACGAGGATAATACACAATACATACAACTTACAATTCCATACATACGAGGCATTTCGGAAAAAATAAGAAGGATAGGAAAACAATATAACATACTGTTACGTTTTTCGTCGGTTCCGTGTGGATAGAAAGTCACAATTTATTTAAACACTATTTATTTAACACTAATTAATAAAAACAATAACGATAAACGACTTAAAGAACTATTTACAAACGATTTATAACTAAGAATTTATTTTTGAATTTTAGCGCGTCAACTGTACTAGTCTATTTATAACTGCCCTCTTTAGGCCACAGCCGCCGGCTTTTATACGTACAGCTAAAGGTCTCTAGAATAGTCCATAGATGGTTAGGTGCATAGAGAAGGTTTCGATTGTTCTCGTATGTACCACTCCATTCCAGTAGAACTCGATGCTTCTCGAGTCTTCGAATGAATCATTACGGTGTCTATTCTTTAATGCGATGTTAAGGTCATCCGAGGGCGGGCATATAGTTAGGTTAGGTCGAGTCCACACCGGTCCGCAACAATACAAACATCTTTCAAAACACAAAACACACTTAGATCCATTTTATCACACACTAAACCAATGAATACTGAACAACAAAAAAAAAATGTAATATACAAAATACCATGTGAATGCGATAAATTTTACATTGGCGAAAAACATCCAGATCCCTAAATGTTCGAATTAAAGAACATAAAGATTATTTAAGAAAGGGAGATTTTCACAAATCTAAGATTTGTCAACATTCATGGGACACAGGGCACAGAATACAAAAAAAAATATTTAAACCAATTAATAATATTGATGATACTAGGGCTATCCAATCTGATTTGAAATTGGCTCTGGACTAGTTTAAGGAGAACAAGATGCTTGTTAATACTAAAAAGTGTTGTGTTGTTTCTTTTTCCCGGATGATCAATACAGTCATTGAAGACTACTACATTGGAAATTGTAAGGTTGTGAGGTGTAAGGAAGTTAAAGACCTAGAAGTGATTTTTCTGGGTTTTGTTATGTGTAATAGTAAAGATTTCGATATACAATCAACTACAAGACTTTATACCTCTCTTGTAAGACCGCATCTTGAATGTGCGTCAAATATCTGGTCTCCCAATTGTTACACCCACAGTAACGAGATTGAGAAGGTTCAAAAACGGTTCCTTCGTTATTTTACATTAAAAGAAACAACATGTATCCAACATTGATCTCTTACAGGTCAATGTTGGAAATTTCAGTTAACTTCGCTGGCCTCTAGGAGAAGGACACAGGCTGTCATCTTTGCATATAACATTCTTAATAATTTAAATATGCTGACTGTGGTCTGATTAATAGCATCAAGTTTAGGGTACCAAAGATTAGGTTGAGAGTGAGTGAGTTTAATCTTTTTTACATTGATGGTGGAAGCCCCTCGCCATTCACGTTTATGCTCACCATTTGTAATAATATGTTGTCTGGGAACAAAATTCCCGATATGTTTAGCATTAAGTTTGGCGAACTTAAGCGCATCTTGTTGGTGCATCAGGGGACAAATCTGATGGATAGGTTTCATTGTTTTTTTATTGCACATTTTATAAATTAAATATTATGTACTTTATTCTTATTTACTTTATTTATTGTTATATATACTTTATTTATATTATTTTTATGTCTAGTTTTAAGTAATTGTAATTGTATTTGTTTTCTTTAGGCCTTTACATGTAGCTACCTCAATAGGTGTTTGTAATGAGTAAAATAAAATAAAATTTAATAACGCCAAAATTATAATGAAAGAAGCGATAGCCTCTAAAAGAAAAATAAAAGAGGCTTTTTTAATACAATCTAATAAAAATAAATATATTGCTCATGCATCTGTAGATGTTAGTAATGTATGGTAATCGCTTCTTTGATTTTAAAGAACATAACATAAATAAACATAACATATGTAAAAATTAAAAATAATCATATAGAAAGTTTGGGGCTTTTTGGTTTTACCCTATTAAGTAATTGTTATCAGGTAGTAATTGTTAATTTTGAAGTTTAACTTGATATAATGTCATTTTAACAGAACGTCACCGGTTTTTGTGGACGTATCTGTTTAAAAAAAAACTAGTGTTCTCGAATAGTTGAATTTAAATATTTTAAATAGTTTTTTTCTTTGTTCTTTGTATTTTTTTGCTTCCGACGACGGAAAGAGATAAACTTTCCGAAACGTTAAGTATTTTTTTGTTCGTTAGGCAAATTTGTATATCTGTAAACCTAATGTTGATAAGCAGTTTCCGTTTAGATTAACGCAGCGGTGTTTACAAAAAAATAGCTATTTTATTTTGTATATTTTATTGCAGTGGCAAAATACCCATATAGGATTGTTTGGAGAGATAAATCCGTCACATAGGTGTAGACATTTTTTATATTTTTAGCTATTTTTATTTTCATACCATGTAAGGGTATTTCATCTCCAAACACGCACTTTCTTTGCTTAATAGACAGCTGTCTGGTGTCTTCAGTGGTGTAGGTTTGCTTCATGGAAAACGCCATTTTGTATACTTGATAGTCCCATTCGAGTTGAGGTTGAATATTCATAGAGACCATCTCATCCGAATTTAATATATAAATCTAGAAATAAGTTTTAAGTATTAGAAAAACTATATTAAAGACACTTATATTTAGAATGAGAAAATGTTTATCATATACAAGAGAGTTATGATAAATTACAATATATTTTCACTAGCGTGTACCAGCGACCTACCGTTCGCGTCGAATTAATCATTTATAATGGAGATGATAAAGCAAAGCAAGAATTTCCATTAACATACAAACTGGATAAAATTTTCTCATATTTATGTCAGCATGAGAAAAAACAATATAGCGATATTATTATATAACTTGGTAATATTTGAGGGGTAGTTTCATTTCGTTGGAAAAAAATCCGTTTGCCAAAAATAAGCTTTTTACGTCAAGCAGTTTAAGCAGAATCGTGGTTAAGAAATTACCCAACTTTTTGGAACACCCTGTATGGTTTTTTAAAAAATTTCAAAATATGTTTGCGTTCTCCCGAAAGACTAACGGTTTTTTAAATAACAAATATTGTAATATTTGAGGAGCGTTTTCACCCTCTTGGAATTTGAGATTCGAGAAACCCCTCCTTATCGAACCTCTACACCCCACAGTCAATCCGTTTACCAAAAATCAGCTTTAAACGTCAAGCGCTTTAAGCAGAATCGTGATTACTCAGTGGTCTTGTTTTATGAAACACCCTGTATAAAATTATAAAAAAAATCTTAAAATATGCAAAACAACAAATTAAAACATAGGTGTTTAAGAGTTTTTCCGAAAAACTCACCGGTTTTAAAATAAAAAATATTTTAATATTTGAGGGATAGTTTCCCCCCTTAAAATTCGACTTTCTAGAAATCTATTCTTATCGATCCTCTACACCCTAAAGTCAGTCTGTTTTCCAAAAATCAGCTTTTTACGTTTTTAAGCAGGATCGTGATTAATCAATGACCAGATTTTTCGAAACACCTTGTATACACTTTTAAAAAATCTTAAAATATGTAAAAAAATAAAATAAAATATACGTGTTTAAGCGTTTTTTCGGAAACTTGGCGGTTTTTTAAATAAAAAATATTGTAATATTTGAGGGATGGTTTCACCCTCTTGAATTCGAAAATAATTTGACCTCTTGAATTCGCTCCTAGAATTTCGAAAAATCCCTTCTTATCGAACCTCTACACCCTAGAATCAACCTGTATGCCAAAATTGAGCTTTTTACGTTGAGTGGTTCGGGCAGAATCGTGATTAATCTGTATGTCAGTCACTTAAGGATTTTATATATTAGTATAGATGAGAAAAATTCTAGATATAGTAACTAAATTAAATTTTGAGAAAAAAAAACTTAATAAAAAGTATTTCCTGAAAAGTGCGCCACCCTCTATAATACCATTATTCTTTTATTTTGTCCTCTTTTTTATATTCTTATCTGAAAACGGTATATTTGCGCTTTACCTTGCGAACCAGGTCTTAAAGCCTGGCGTCTCATTATGCCACAAGGCAATTCGCGGGCTTACTTGAAAGTAAGCCGTATTACCGTCGAATATAAATCAAACGGAAGTGAGGATGGGAGAGTGCAAGAAGTTGAAACAGGGTCGGCTCGTTATTAGGACTCTGATAAGGACACTCTTTAAGGAAACTTCAAAAGGGAAGATGTATATGTCCAGATATATCAGTTTATTTCTTAATCATCTGCTGATGATGCTAACATGGTTAACGAAACGCGCGTCCAGTGTAACAGAAAAAGTGTTTTGGTGTATTGTGGTGATTTAGTGTTTTATTTTGCTGTGTAACACCAAAGGTTCCAACCCCCAACAGTAATCAGATATATGTTGTGTATATAAACGAACTCTCGCAAGTATACACTATCAGACAAAAGTAGAGAAACTTTTTAAAACTCGTCGGATTTCAAAAACCTCCAATATTTAAAATAATGTTTTAAACATATTTCCTTTTAGCAATATCATCATTTTTCGCCACATTCCAAAATTATCTTATCAGGTGTTTATTTATAATATGGACTCAAATATTTTTGAAGGGACATAAATAAATAAACCAACATAAAAATTGACCATACTTAGTAGTTATTTGCTCAAGGCGAAAACTGTTGATATTCTGATTTACATTTTTAATAAATATGCCACGCGGAAAATATTTGTCTGAGGATCTTCGCGAAAAAATAATCAACGCACATCGGAATGGTGTACTGCAAATGGACATAAGCACAATATTTAATTTGCATTAGTCTGTCATTAGCAAAACGATTTTCAATTTCAAAACTCGTAACGCCTTAAACACTATTAAAAAAAGTTGTCGGCAAAGGAAAACAACAAAAAAAATTGAAATGATAATTAAAAAAATCGCCTTAACTAATCCGCATAAATTGGCAAATCAAATTTTGAGTGAACTACCTGGTGTCAATATAAGCTCTAAGACCATTCAAAGAAGGCTAAGGGAAGCAGGATTATTTAGCAGAAGAGCAGCCACAAAAAAAAACACTCATCAGTAAGAAGAATCAGAAGGCCCGACTTACGTTTGGAAAAAAAATTGCATTGGTCGACGAAAAATACCCTGTTTTCAGATGAAAGTAAATTCAACATATTTGGATCCGATGGCATATCGTGGATAGATCGCCTAGAAGGTAAAATATTTGATCCAAAGTATACCAAGGCCACTGTAAAGCACGGTGGTGGATCATGCATGGTGTGGGGATGATTCTCGGGCTACGGAATGGGACCACTACATGTAATAGAAGGAACAATGAATCGATTTATGTATTTGGACATTTTAAGAAAGTGATGATTCTGTTTGCAGATGATAATCTGCCTTTAACCTGGATATTTCAGCAAGGTAATGATCTAAAGCATAAATCAAAAGTCTTACAAGAATGGTTTTTATTTGAACAAATTAGGTTAGGGACTTTCCTGTCCCAAGACCTTAACTCCATTGAAAACTTGTGGGAGGAACTAGATCGCCAAGTAAGATGAAGTCATATTAGCAATAAGAAAGATTTGATAAGAATTTTGAAAGAGGCTGGAATTCCATTGAGCCAGATACCATAAGAAAACTATTGGACTCCATGCCAAAGCGATGTCGTGAAGTTATTTAGTTAATTTGTTTAGCAAAATATGTATATTTTTTATATTTTCAAAGTAACATAACTTGAAAAACGGTGAAAAAAAGGAAACACTGTTTCTTTTATCGAGGTCTACCAACCCTGAAAATATTTGTACTTATTTAAGACACACCGTACATATAATAACAGTTCAAAAATATATAACAACACTTCAGTAAAAATAAAACACTGACAACCATAAAAAGAGCGCTGCTTTTGAAGGGCATATCAAGATGTTTTCTCAAACATTTTTAGTGTAGCGCTGCTGTATACCTTTCAAGACAATCCAAACTCGAGAACAACGTAAGTTAGAGAACGGTTGGGTTGCAAATCCGGTTCCCTGGCTAAAAAGGCCTAAAAGCCCTACTTTAAACAGATTTATGTCGGCGTACAGTCTCGTAGAAGGGCCTGCCGTATTTCACTACCGAACCGTAGCCAGTCCTGAATATTATAATCGTATTTTTTACTCGGTCTTAAGAACGTTATCGGCTGAAATATGTCGGTCATATTTTTTTCTCGAGAGGAGCTATTAAAAAGAGTGGTTTAGGTTTGGATAGATATAGTATGTGCAGGTTGTTGAGATAACTCACTTTATGTTACTACAAAATCTAGGGGTTTCTTGTGTGTGAAAATATTTTCAGTATTTTGGCACTTAAAAAGAAATTGAAAAAAAAATTGTAAAATGCGTGGAGTCATTGGAGTGGAAAAGTTATAAAACGGAGACGTTCATTTTCATAACTTATTATTATATTGATTTCTGAGCTAAATCCACATTTATTTAGAATAAATTATTAATTAAAACAATTTAAAAGTATGTAATTAACTAATTTTTGGTCGGAAATAATGGTGGTATATTTAATTGGTATACTTCCTTACAAAAATTTAAATAGTTTTTTTTATTTACCAATGGGCTTGCAATATTTACCGCCTGTACATGTTATACATATACATATGTTGTGATGTTAAAAAAATCTGAAATATCAATATTCCATAGGTATAGTGATAAATGAGGTATAAATTATAAGAAAATACATTTTCTACAAAACTTGAAGAGGTAGGTAAAAAATAGTATAATAAAATTTGATAGACAATTAAATTGTGCATCTGATTCACGTAAAATATACAGGGTGTTCCCTTTAAATTAAACAAGTTATTGCCGTTTAAAGCTAGTAATTATCTAATATAAAAACTTTTGGACACTCTGTATAAGGTAGTACAATTTTTATTATTGCAACACAATATCTGATCAATAAATAATCTTCAGTAAATATTTAGTATTAAAAACTTTGATAACCTTGGAGAAATGAAGCCTTAAAATTTTTACTGCAATTTAATAAAATTGAAATATTTCAAAAACGGTAAAGTTTAAGTGTGATAAACCTTAATCAAATTTACCCTTATTTCAATCATAGAATCCAAAAATAGAATAATATACATGGTGTTCAATTTAAAAAAATACAACTATATTTTTTACTTATTTGGGACATTCTGTATCTTGTAAAATATTTTTAAATTATAGCTCTAATAGTCCTTCAACCAAGCCAAAACTTACAATTTGTAAAAATTTAATCGTTAGCTACAATACTCCGTGTCGTATATGGTGAACAACCCTGTATATATGTAAATAAAGCTAAAAAAGTTTGAGAAAATATATTTTTGTAATATTAGGGCAGTAGATGTATGTTTCGTTTAAAAAACTGAATAAAGTAGACAATTTTTTTTATTAAGGAACTAACAAATACAGACAGCAAATAGATAAGTTTGACAGATTGTAATGTTTAAAAATAAAAAAAAAATCTTAGATCGGTACATACAACAAAAGTTTACTATTCATTGTCTAAAATATTGCAGTAAAAAAAGTATTATTTTTAAATAAAAAGGCCAACGTATGTACACCATAATTTTGGAGATTCGATGACGAACCATACATTACACAACGTGAAAATATGAGGAATGTACCAAAGTTATGCTGCAGTAACAAAGATTTCCATTTAACGGTACTTTTATTTTTAACAAGAAAATGGTTCTCGTATACAAAAGAGTTATGAAAAACTCCAATAATATTTTTTGAAGAAATTCATTATTTTCAGGTATTTCACTAATGAATCAAAAATCTAAGGAATTAAGAGACGTTTTTAGGGTTCCGTAACTCGGAAAGGAAAATACATATTTTTTTAGAACTACTTCAATCGTAGCAAGATTTCTTCCTAAACGTCGAATAACTTACCGACGTTACTGCTTCCCCCGTCTTCAAGGCGAACTGCAGAGACCATTTCGTGTCGGCTTCCTTAATATATTGCATATTAAATTGCTCGGGCTCGGCTCTGAAACAGAACACACGACAATGAACGGAATTCCTACTCGCGAGCCTTTATTATGACGCACGGATGGGTGGCACGTCCTTACACCTCGTTTTCCCCATTTTCCACACACGGAAAACCAGGAGAAAGTGGTGGGTAGAGATAGGTGGTTTCGTGCGGTTTTACGTTTCGATAAATATGATTTTCAAGTTTGTATGTGCGATAAATTTTGAATGTTCACAAGCGGCAGCCAAAAACTGTATTTTTAATTTTACAAGTACGAGTAAAATTTAATATATCTATCTTGCGATGCGGGATTTAATATCTTACCGCTACTTTACGACAAGTCGTATTTATATATTCTGCGCTGTGCTCGTCGTTTTGTGGAAATACCCAAGCTCACCTGATGATGGGGTAGGGCCCCGAAACCGGTAGTGAGAGCAGGTTGATCCACATTATGACGAACACAGCGTGGAATTAATTTCTATATTAGCAGTTAAAGGCAAGAAACTCTTATATAATTTTATTATATACCTAAAAACTGCAAGAAATTTAATTTCCATTATATATTTTGGGCTATCCGAAAAAAGTCTTTATTTACTATCGATAGTTGTGCATCGGTGGTACGAAAGTACTACCATTGCACGCAGGCCGCTATCTCGCGATGAGGGACTTAATATCTTACCGCTACTTTACGACAAGTAGTATTTATATACTCTGCGCTGTGCTCGTCGTTTTGTGGAAATAACCAAGCTTACTTGATGATGGGGTAGGGCCCCGAAACCGGTAGTGAGAGCAGGTTGGTCCACATTATGACGAACACAGCGTGGAATTAATTTCTATATTAGCAGTTCAAGGCAAGAAACTCTTATATAATTTTATTATATACCTAAAAACTGCAAGAAATTTATTTTCCATTATATATTTTGGGCTATCCGAAAAAAGCCTTTATTTACTATCGATAGTTGTGCATCGGTGGTACGAAAGTACTACCATTGCACGCAGGCCGCTATCTCGCGATGAGGGACTTAATATCTTACCGCTACTTTACGACAAGTAGTATTTATATACTCTGCGCTGTGCTCGTCGTTTTGTGGAAATAACCAAGCTTACTTGATGATGGGGTAGGGCCCCGAAACCGGTAGTGAGAGCAGGTTGGTCCACATTATGACGAACACAGCGTGGAATTAATTTCTATATTAGCAGTTCAAGGCAAGAAACTCTTATATAATTTTATTATATACCTAAAAACTGCAAGAAATTTATTTTCCATTATATATTTTGGGCTAGCCGAAAAAAGCCTTTATTTACTATCGATAGTTGTGCCTCGGTGGTACGAAAGTACTACCATTGCACGCAGGCCGCTATCTCGCGATGAGGGACTTAATATCTTGCCGCTACTTTACGACAAGTCGTATTTATATACTCTGCGCTGTGCTCGTCGTTTTGTGGAAATACCCAAGCTCACCTGATGATGGGGTAGGGCCCCGAAACCGGTAGTGAGAGCAGGTTGATCCACATTATGACGAACACAGCGTGGAATTAATTTCTATATTAGCAGTTGAAAGCAAGAAACTGTTATATAATTGTAAAATTTAACTTGAGTGAAATTCGTGAGTTTTTCCAAGTAGTCTAAACATAGCGGTTTCTTTTGAAATAGGAGAGTTGAATAGGAGAGTTGATAAACGCCTCATTGAATTATAATTTAACTTTTCCAACTGTTTTTCGCAATCCCTTTTCTTCTTCATATTCGCCTGCTATTTGTCATAATAAATATCTACACGCGTATCTTCTTACGGACTAGAACGGCATACCAGTGCGGCGCCATGTCTCGTGCCGGTAATAAAATACGCACATTTTTATTAAAAATGACAAATCGGCAACATGGGATGATGGCGTCGTGCTTCGGAGGATGGAGAGTGACATTAGTACGGGTTTGCACGAAACCAGGAAACAAGCTGTTACACTTATGTTTTAAGGTTTATGTACCAACATAAATGTATATTTCGCTGAATAAAAGTCTGTTTAAAAAACGATTTTAAATAACATATATCTTGTTTTTTGAAAATATGGCACATTCTTCAGAGGTTTTCATATTTTTAGTGTTGTGGAGTTCTTTTAAGGATAAGATTTTGCCTATTGCGGACAGCTTTTTTAGATATAACAGTTTTATTAGTCATAATGTCTATCCACTAACTTTATCACACTACAAATATATCCGATAGTCAAGCAGCACTAAACGCGATCAACTCAGTAACCATCAATTCGAAGTTGGTCAAAGAATGCCTAGAGAAGTTCTACAAATTAGGTAAAGAAAATAAAGTCCTCCTACTCTGAGTGCCTGCTCACCAAGGGATAAAAGGCAATGAAAAAGAAAATTATCTAGCTAGGAAAGGAGCGAACACTCCACTAACTGAACCAGAACAACTCCACTAGCTGGCCTCTGTGAACAAACTTTCAAAATAAATTTAAAATATTTACAAATTTAAAATATCGTCGGAAATACAAATGAACTCTTTTACAGTTTACAAAGGCACAAAAAGTGACATTAATTACATTTTTTTAATAAAATATGTTTTGATTTTCAATGTAAAAACATATTATATTTTAAAGTTTTCCTGGTTACTTATTGTTCATTCATCACAGCTGTTTTTCAAATTAGTATTTTAAAACATTTTTAAAAAATAATTTATCGTTATATGATTTAATTTTTGTTTAAACTTTATAATAAAAGTATATTGAAATAATATGACAAATATTTTCAAAATAATAAATACAGGTATCAGTTATAATATCTTGATTAAAAATTTTAATGGTCTATATTTTTGGTAACTGTTGTCAACGCAGCGAAAAAATGCTCCACGTTAGCATTCACGTCTAATATCGTTCTGCGCATGCTGAGTAGCTGTTTCTTCCCACTCATTCTGCGTATTAATCCCCTTTAAGTTTTCGTGGAAAATGTCCTTGTACCTTTTGAGTTGTCCACCCGGCCTCCTTTTACCGTGTACAAGCTCACCGTAAAGCAGAGATTTTGGTATGCGGTTTTCTTGATTCTGCATACATTACCAGACCATCTTAAGTGGGATTTTGTAACCATGACTTTAATACTCTCGCAGTTAGGGTTTTCAAGGACCGATACGTTTGAGACATGATGGAACCATCGGATTCTTAAGAGATGTCTAAGATGTCTCTGTTGCAACTTGTTTAATGCGTTCATGTGTCGGCGGTAAGGCACCCAGGTTTTGCTCCCATGTAACATGGTGGGGATTATAATTTATTATAATCCATGAAGTTTATAAGATCTAAGAGACGTTCTCTTATATGTAGGCTAGTCCCTAAACTAAAAAACACCCCCTCCCCTTTACTGTGATTCGATATAGCTTTACAAATGCTATAAATCCACATAAATAATAAAAAAATATAATATAAATAGCTGAAATAAAATTTCCTTCCAAAGATACAAAACAAAAATACTCTAATTCGGAAAATCTGAATATTACGAAAAAAGCGTAGAATTGAAAACAGAAAAACTTCACAAAACAACTTTTGTTTTCGATATCAGCACAATAAAAGCAAGGGAATGAACGAAGTAAAAGTTTCTCGTATTCTGTTTGCCGTGAATAAGTTAATTTAGTTGAAAACATTACGGTCCAACTGTCAAACTGCGCGTTGACGGAAAGGAAATTAATAATTCGCCATTATGGAAATGATTTATCTGGCGTAATGCGCTGTATGGAGCACTGTGAAAAACAGTGGCAAACAAAGTTATATTAACTTTTTCTCGATGCTGTTTATGTGTCACAGAAAAAAAGGGGGGATGATGTTGTTTACTGCTGGATATAAATTAGTTTCAATGAAGCTATTTTGAAAAAATATTTTTTCTTTATTTTTGACAAATGAAAGGTGTTATTTATCGAACTTCTTTTATACAAAAATATTTTGCTTTATTATTAAATTCTTACGTTTTGGCCATTTAAAAAAATATCAAAGTTGTATTTTTTTAAATGGAACACCCTGTATATTATTACATTTTTAGTTTCTACGATTAAAATAAAGGTAAATTTAATTAAGGTTTATTACACTTAAACCTTACCGTTTTTTAAATATTTTCAATTTTGTAAAATTGCAGTAAAAATGTTAAAGCTTCATTTCTACGAGGGTATCAAAGTTTTTAATGCTAAATATTTAATGAAGTTTATTTATTGATCAGTTATTGTGTTGCAATAATAAAAATAATACTCCCTCATACAGAGTGTCTACAAATTTATTTTAAATAATTTCTAGCTTTAAACGGCAAAAACTTGTTTAATTTAAATGGAATGCTCTGTATATTTTAGGAGAATAAGATGCACAATTTAATTGTCTATCGAATTGTATTATACCACTTTTTACCTATGCCTTCAAGTTTTCGTAGAAAATGCATTTTCTACGAATTTCTTATAATTTAGACTTCATTTGTCAATATACCTATGGAATATTGATATTTTAGATTGTTTTTAAAGCAAGAAATGTACACACTATTAATATTCTCGTTTTTAGGAAAACGATGATATTACTAGCCCATTTATATGCAAAAAGAAAACTATTTAAATCTTTATAAAAGAGTATATCTACCATTAATTAAATATACCACCATTATTTCCGCCCAAATACTAATTAATTACATACTTAATTGTGTTAGTTAATAAATTATTCTTAATAAATATGGATTTGAATCAGAAATTAATATAATAATAAGTTATTAAAATGAACGTCTCAGTTGTAATAAAGAAACATTTGTCAAAAAAAGAAATATCATTTTTAAGGTGTTACTTTTTACCACACTGTCTGATACACATATCAAATACACTTTTTGGTGTTTGGAGCAATTATTATTAATCAACGCAAACAGTCAATTAATGCAGTTTGAATACTGGAATCACATTAATTGGTCCTCTTTAACAAATATTTAAACAGTTTTTTTTAATGAAATAATCGAACTATATCGACAATATTAGTGTCTGTACTTAGTCTCTCTTACTAATAAAAATTTGGTACATCTTTAAAAATAATCTAAAATGTCAGTATTCCATGGGTATATTGATAAATGAGTTCTAAATTACAAGAAAATGCATTTTCTACGGAAACTTGAAGAGATAGGTAAAAATGGTATAATACAATTTGATAGACCATTAAATTGTGTATCTGATTATCATAAAATATACAGGGTGTTCCATTTAAATTAAACAAGTTATTGCCGTTTAAAGCTAGTATTTATTTAAAATAAAATTTTAGATACCCTGTATAAGGTAGTATAATTTTTATTATTGCAACACAATAACTGATCAGTAAATAAACTGCAGTAAATATTTAGCATTGAAAACTTTGATACCCTCGGAGAAATGAAGCCTTAAAATTTTTACTGCAATTTTACAAAATTGAAAATATTTTAAAAACGGTAAGGTTTAAGTGTAATAAATCTTAATCAAATTTACCTTTATTTTAATCATAGAAACTAAAAATGTAATAATATACAGGGTGTTCCATTTAAAAAAATACAACTTTGATATTTTTTATTTATTTGGGACACTCTGTATCTTATAAAAATATTTTTAAATTGTAGCTCTAATAGTCCTTCAACGAACCCAAAACTTACAATTTGTAAAAATCTAGTCGTTTGGCTACAATACTCTGTGTCGTATGTGGTGAACAACCCTGTATAATACGGTTTAGAGAAAGCTACAATTAATACCAGCAAAAAATGTGATTGTGTCATTGTCAAATTCGATGTCACATTTTGTTGACAAAAATTCGAAGCTACCAAACACAGTAATTTTGTATAAAATAATCATGAATTTCGCAACTTCAGAAAAAGTTACGATGGTTAAACGGCATTTTGCTGGAAATAGTATTGCCGCTGTGTTAGATATGTTCGAAGCTCAGTCTCTGGAAAGCCTGTACCGAATAAGTCAAAAGTTTAAAGAATAAACCGGATATTTGAAACTAAAAGCACTAAAGTATTAAGCACATGGAAGTGTGAAGACAAAAATAATTGAACAGAAAGAAAATAAGATTACAGTTGAGGGTTGGAACCTTTGGTGTTACACAGCAAAATTAAACACTAAATCACCACAATACACCAAAACACTTTTACTTTTACACTGGACGCGCGTTTCGCTAACCATGTTAGCATCATCAGCAGATGATTATAAACTGAGAAAGACAATAACAATGACTTGAATATTCTTCATGTTGAAGAAAAGAAAAACACTGACTTCTGTTTATTGGGATACAGTAGGAAAAGAGCACATTATCTTTCGCCGAACGACTTCTTCCTGTGAATCACACTCAAAAACTGTTTTTATGGGTATTAAATTAAATACAGAAATTGAGACTGAAAACTGAAAACGACACGCTAAAGATTCTCTCCTGAACAGTTTTGTATGTGGCTGTGAAAGGGTAATACAAATTTTGCATAAAATCATTTGGGGAGATAACATTTGATCTTTTCAAAATTTACATGGGTCAGAATAGATGTTACGCTTTTGCCATGGAACAACAGCATGATAGAGTTTCCAGACGGTCACCCGTCCATCCACTAGTATCGTCTAACGTCGCTTAACTTCAGGGTTCTATCGGGAATCGTTGCCTTAGTAGTTCTATGTCCAGTAAATATTGGGACACCCTGTATCTTATTTCAATTTTATTAAACAAACAATACAATCTCTTCCACCCTAAACCTCTTAAATCTCAACAATAGCACGCTTCCGTACTTGTTCCAAACCCCGAAACATGAAATACCGCGAAACCTCAGTTTTCTAAGGGTGTCAAAATGGAAAATAATAGATCTTAAAACTGGATACTCACGACGCCGTGTTGTTGGATCGTCGAAAATGTCTGGAATTAAAGCTGTGACAGAACCCCGTTTCGGTGAAGACCGGCGTGAATCGCTTGTCTGGCGCAGAACAGCATCCGAATGGCATGTCTTTGAACGAGCAATTGTCAAAAACGTCAGTACAGTCGTCCATGAACTGGAAGGGAAACGGATACTTTAATTGTTTAATTAACAACAATAGGGTATTGTTTTATTGGGAGGAAAAATTATACTTTTTGTGACGAGGCTGTACGTTTGACGTTACAGGCGAGGGACAAAAAGTACATTTTTACTCCGAATAGAACATGCTATTTTTTTTCAAACGCGACAAATAATTTTTTTAAACAATTTCAAGCGTTGCAAATAATATAAAAAGACTTGATATTATACTGGGCAAAAATCACAGAAGTATGTTGCAAAAATTCTTTTTTTGTTCGATTTCATTCAAATTTGGTAAAAACATTCTATGCCCGTAGGCCGTGAACCCTGTTAGTTTTGGCTGACTTGAGAGTGGTTGGGGGTGCTGGAGGGGATTTATAAAATGGAAAAATGATCTTTTGACTAATACAGCTACCAAAATGCGGTAAGAATATTTTACATTTCACTAAATTTTACGATTTTTGGCAGAGCCAAGATGAAACAGACAAATATTGAGCAATTATTACTCCTCCGCCATATACAGGGTGTTTTATATATTGACATCCTCTGTATCTTTTTTATTCGACGTTTTCGAAAAGTGTCTTGAATAAAAGTTTAATGGTCTCGAATACATTTTTCAAAACAGTCTTCTTTGCATATACAGGGTGCCTTAGAAATCCTGTGTGGCCCAACTTTCTTATTTCAAATTAGTACCCAATTTTTTTATTTTATTTTTATTTTCTCTAAAAATCCTAACTACTTTTTGGTAGCATAGCCTATATATACCTAATTTGAAATAAGATAGTTGAACCACGCCCCGACTTTTTGAAGCACTTTGTATATGCGAAATAGACTTTTGGCAAATTTATTCAAAACCATTTTCATTTAAGACAGTTTTCGGAAACGTCAAATAAAAGAGATAAAGTGTCAATGTATAAAAAACCTAGTATACTGAAAATCCAATCGAACTTCTATTCAAGATTGTTTGTCATTTGCATAAGTTGGGTCTTTAATAATACCAGACAATATGTGAACAATATTTTATTATTATATTTTAAAATAAGTAACAATATTACAGGAGAATTAAACAATGACGATTTAGAAAATAACAGAACTTATACCTATTAAAAATATCTAAATTTTATTTTACCATCTACTATTTACTGATATTTTTGTTTTTACATAACAGCTGGAAGCAATGGTCACGAAGTGCACATTTTTAAATCTGAAGAAAAATCAAAATTTTATTTAATTTAAAAAATTAGGTACTATCAAAATTTGTCAATTTGTCAAAAAATGTCATTTGACGTTTATGACATACTTCTTCTAGAAATCTTGAGAACAGTTACGTAACTTTATATTTCAAATTCTTCTCTAGCTCTAGCTACTATAACAATTAATTTATGAAATTATCCATAAAGAGATTTACCTTACACGCACGCATGGAGGCTAACGCTTCCAATAAAGTTAATGTTGCGATTTTGCGATTTTTTTACTTAACTTTTCTAAGATAGATTATATGCCACTATCAAAAAAACCTTAAAAGTATTGTTCTTTGCTTTACTAGTTTTATCCAAAAAATCAAAATAAAAAGATACTTTCTTACTTACCTTCACATTAAATTTACCGCAACCTGGAATCCACGTAAAACACGTTATGACTTTACAATAATTATTGACAGTAAGCTAAGGTCGTCCGATTCAATTGTTATAATACTGTGTCACTTGAATGCAACCCTACTACTTAAAGGTGGCGAAAAGACGTTCGTCGGACACCGAAATGTAGGTTTGCGCAAAATTTGTTTACAGCCCTCGAAAAGAGACTCGAACATGTGTTTTTTGTTGGTTTTATGTGGTTTCTTCTTAACTAATATGTTTTCAATCTAATGTTATTGCCATAAATGCTAACTGTCGATGTTATTTTTTGCAACTTGGTTTGGACATATTGCCTACTGTGGGGCGGTCCGAATTGAATTCAGCAAACTTTGGCAGCATATTCTGCAGATAAAATAAGTAAAAAGTTCGTATAAATGTATGTCCCTAAATGCTTCGTTTCGGAATACAGGGTCAATAGAAGTTTCATTTTATTTCGATTTTTTCAAATAATTTCTGAAGTAACGTCAATATTTAGATGAAAATTTTTTTTTTTTTTTTTTTTTTTTTAATAAATTTGATTTTATGTCAATATGACTCTTATTTATAGAAAGCCCCACCTACATATGTTTAACTGTTTTGGAGAGTAATAACTTTTCGTCCGCACCTGTATAAAACTACTGAGTGAAAAAAATATTCGTGATTTTTTACACTTCATTTCTTTGTAAAAATCAAGTTCTCAAGATATTTAGAATGGAAAATGGTCAGTACATGTCATTATTGACAAAAATAAACATCATTGAGTGAATAGTTATTTGACTGAAATGATAGTTGGGAACCTTTCATTTTTTAAATTAATCATAAAATTTTCTGAAATTCTAAACACTTTCTATTGGACTTTTGGCACAAAAACATTAAAAATTTATTATTTCAGTCTGATAACTGTTTAGTCAACATTCTTAATATATGTCAATGATGACAGGTATTGATCATTTCGATTCCAAATATCTCGAGAACCATTACACGTAGCGATTTTACCAAGACTTTTACTTTTACAAATTCATAAAAATATTGTCCAAGGTGTTTAGGATATATGGCTATGTTTATATTTAAAAAAAATTATATGTTTTTCAATTCATTTTTTGAAAAACCAGGGCAATAATTCCAGAATATGACCTTGTCCCAACATATACTTGTTAGGGCTCGTAAATCGAAAAATATTAAATGATAACACCCTGTATCTACAAACAAAAGCTGAATCGGACCTATGTTGATATGATACGAAAATAAATCTTTTTTTATGTGAGGAATCTCCCCATGAGGAGATGGCACATGTTTTTGAAACACCCTGTATAGTATACCTTGTAAATATAATTTCTAATGTCCTCATTTTTATCAATGTACGTGTCAGCTTCAGTATATTTCTTGGTGAATATCGGTATAGAATCGAAATCAAGTTTGGTTAAATCATAGATAAAATCAGCTTTTTGAAGATCCTGCGTAGTACTATTTTCCCTGGAAACAGTAAAAAAAAATACACACAATAAATATTCTGAAACCAAATAAGTTTTCTTCTAAACAAAATAAATGCAATATTTATAATTAATTTGTTTAATATAATTTAAAAAATAAAGGGTATTTTATGAAAAAATATAGAATTTTTGTATTTTAAAACAAAGAATGTGATCCTTTCAGTGCAGTACCTTTATATACAACTTAGTAGAAGCCAGTTTGGCTTTATCTAAATCCGGTTTCGGGTTATTGACTGTTTACAAACTACGCAAACTTGCGCTAAAGTTTAATGAATAATTTCTAGAACATCGTAGCCAGAGGTAGGTCTGAGGAGTTACTTTGAAAAGAAATTTGCGTCGTTCAGTCAGTGTGACCCGGAAGTTTATGAGCTTATGTTAGATTATCCCGATATTCATGTTTTTATCTCACTTGAGATTACAGTTAAGGGAGCAGTTTCGAAAAATAAAATTTATTTTCTTAAAAGGTCCGGAAATTAAATTTATCTCCGAAACTAAAGTTCCAAGAAAGAGTGGCAATATATCTACAAATTCATTTCCCACTGAAAATGGAATATAGAAAGCATTTTTGGTACACTCTGTCTCAAATAGTTTTTTTTTTCTGAAAATAAAATTAATTTTCTTAAAAGGTCCGATTAAATTTATATCTCGAAACTAAAGTTCCAAGAAGAGTCGTAATATCTACATTCATTTTACCCACTAGTAGATATAAAAGCATTTTTAGTAAACTCTGTCTCAAATAGTTTCTGAAAAATAATTAATTTTTCTTAAAAGGTCCAAGATTAAATTTATATCTCCTAACTAAAGTTCCAAGAAAGATCGTAATATATCTACAATTCATTTTACACACACACACACACTAGAGATATAAAAAGAATTTTTGGTAAACTCTGTCTCAATAGTTTTCTGAAAAATAAAATTAATTTTCTTAAAAAGATTGATTAAATTTATATCTCGAAACTAAAGTTCCAAAGAAAAGTCGTAATATATCTACAAATTCATTTACCCACTAGTAGATATAAAGCATTTTGGTAAACTCTATCTCAAACCAGTTTTGAAAAACCAAAAATTAATTTTCTTAAAAGGTCCGTTTTTCTAGAAAAGTCCTTGAATTGATTCTATTTTATTTCATCAGATAAGGTGTAGTATATCTTATAAAATTATATAAAATAAAATATCATGAAATATAAAAAAAAAAATAATACAATGAAATACAAAAAATGATACAATGAAAATATCAAACACTTCTCTAAATAAAATGATTTTTTTTGTTAAATTTTGAGAACCACTGTATTTTCTCGGACATGTTAATTTAATCTACTACTATTTATGTTGCCATATTATTATATTTGTTTACTTAATATTTAAATTTTTTTATTAAAAAACATATTTTCAATTTCTTTTTCATGAAAAAGGCAACGGCCCAGCCACGTCGAAACACCGGTTCCCATTAGAAGTTAAGCGACGTAAGGCGATGCTTGTGGATGGACGGGTGACCGGTTCGAAACTCTGTATCGTGCTGTTGTCCAAAAGGCAAAATTAGCAAATCTATTGACACACACTGCTCATTCACGCCGGTTCGAGGCTGGATGAGATCAGATATCTCGTGAGTAAGGGTCGATTTAGACACTTGCCAAAAGTCGGTAGGCCATTGACCATGATATGGCCGAGGACCGCGGTTCGGATTCCGCGTAAACGAAGTAGGCTCCGTCCAGAATAGCCTGGCAGCAAAGAAGGAGACGTTAACTGAAAAAAAATAAAAAAAAAAATGTTTTTTTTCGCGAAAAAAACAACTCATAGACGTGTTTCTGGAGTCGAAATATACTACGGTTATAAATATTTGCACTTATTAAAACTTACCTTGTATAAGGAGATTAAAAATAAATATATTTAAACAGTAAAAATAAATATCTATTATTCCAAAAAAGATTGGTCAAAAACTTGCAATAAAAGCACAAAATTAAATAAAAATCTTACGTTATGTCCAGGAGCCTCCTGATTTGTTCTTGTTTAGCAGGATCGGTAGGACACAGTATGACAGCAGGAAACGGTACTTCCCAGTTATGAAAATCCGTGTCCAGTCCTGTGATTGTCGGATTGGTCTGGAACTTTTCCCATAGACTAAATATCACCACCACTGTAGCAACTGCTCCGATCAAAACACAAACAAACCACAAAATCTAAAAAAAATGTTTTTTTTTTATTAAAATATTCATTTTTAATTCTCCATATATTAAAAATATTATACAGGGTCTTCGATTAAAAAAAACGAAGAAAAATTATTTTATATTTTAGAAAGTTTAGCGATTATGAACATCCTGTATGATTTACGGTTACCACATTTATAGCAAAGAAAGATGACAGACCATCTAAAGTAAATTTTTTTTTTTTTTTTTTTTTAAACCAAAATTTAGTTCTTGTATTTTTTAATATTTTTTTTTAGAAAGGCTGAAAATGGATATTTTTTATTTATTTGTTAATATCTCTGAAACTACCGAAATATATTTACTCATGTCTTTAGATATGTAAAAATGTCCCAAAAGAGCCAAAAATGCAATAATATACAGAGTGCCCTTTTAAAGGCTCAAATCAACCCGATAAATAAACTTTAGTCACCCTGTAGAAGTTAAAATATTTTCGAGAAATACATCCTAGTACACTTAGACAAGGAAAGAGAGGGGACAGGTAACACGGTAGCTGAAAGTGAAGCCACTTGTCACCAAGCGAAATTCTCCAATGGCGTAGCATCAGAAATTAGCTTGTACCTAGACGATACAAAATATTTATTAAAACGTAAACTAATATATCGTTCATTTTTGAGTAATGCATATACAATTTTGTATTTTATAAT
Source organism: Sitophilus oryzae (assembly GCF_002938485.1). Classification (NCBI taxonomy): domain Eukaryota; kingdom Metazoa; phylum Arthropoda; class Insecta; order Coleoptera; family Curculionidae; genus Sitophilus; species Sitophilus oryzae. Next base: position 845,629 of record NW_022145777.1, on the reverse strand, counting down.
CTCACCTTTATAATATTAGAATATCTAAGTCAATAATGCAAAATTTATTTAACAGTCACATTGGACTGACCATCAAGACAATCAGGGCCTAATTTACCATAAGGCCCATAAGGCCCGGTGGTTTGGGGGGCCCGTTAAAGGTTGTAAAATGTTCATAATTTCAAATGTAAATTTACATAGCAGAGAAAAAAAAACAGTTACTTCTTGATAAGAAAAATAGAATTAAATAAAATAAGCTTTAGATTGATATAGTTTTTGTTTTTTTTTCATTATTTTGTTGAATATAATAATGTTTATTTATTTTTTTAAATTATTAAAAATATAAAAATAAAAATAATTGTTTTATTTTTTTAACCCAAACTAACAAAAATTTTTGAATTTTATTGGAAAGGAGGGCCCGAATTTTTGCTTGGGCCTTAGGGCCCGACCAGATGAAAAATAGGCCCTGAAGACAGTTATTTATTTATTAACGTGTGTATAATGAATAATTAAATAAAAAATAATGTAAATAATAATCAACGCTTTTAAATGGAAACACCCTTTTTGTACAGGAGATAGACAAAAACTAATATCGGTGTCTAAAGCTCAATTTTTGTCAAAAATATGATGGTGAAAACCGCATATCGATATCTGTTACCGTTTCGGAGTTACGGGGTGTTATTCAAAAATATGCATTTTTAACAAATCGCTGTAACTTTTTTGCTATGGAACATTTTATTTTTATGAAAACATTTCCAAAGCACCTTTTACGTAAATTTAATGGTTTAAGTATAATTTTTTAAAATTAATAATTTAAGAATTATCAACAGAAAATTTAATTTTTTATATAGGACACCCTGTAGATTTTTAAATTTATTGAAAAATTTAAAATTACCTTTCAAAAATAAAACACACTTGATATTTTGCTCGATTCCTCTTTGAGATATAGAGTATATAAAAATTCGCCAGCTTTAAATAAGTAGGCTTTGCACCGGCTGTAATGCAAAAAAATTCTAGCTGTGAGCATCAATTAAAACGAAAATAACATTTGCTATGAGAGATGCAGATGCAATAGCAAACCAAGATATGAGATTTTGCTACAGGTTTTCGACATATCGACCGTCTTTTGTTATGGACAGACGGGGCAGTTTTTGAACATTTCTCGCGGAATTCATTAACTCAGTGGGGGTGAAAGATACCCTCTGACAACTGCTAAGTATTTCTATTTTGTCTAGATTATACGGAGAATAAGGAACCTTTATTCTTCCTCAAATATATCTATAGGATTAGATTCATGGGCACTAAGTCAGGCAGCCTCGACAGCCAACAGCTGGGATCTTGGTTAATATAGCGATTCAATTATTCTTGAAATTGGCTGCAAATTTGCTAATAACTTCAACGTTCAGAGGCAGTGCGTCGTTTTGCTGGAAAATATGTTTTCGAATTCCATTAAGGGCATATCATCATTAAGGGGTCCAAAGCCTATCTAGTTAAAAAGTGGCGAACTTTGAAAATTCTGTATTTCAAAGGGATTATAACAAAATATCAAGTGTGCTATATTTTTTGGAAGGCTTTAAATTCTTTTCAGTTAATTAAATATAGGGTGTCCCAAATAAAAAATAATTTTTCTGTTGATAACTCTAAATTATTAATTTAAAAAAATTATACTTAACCATTAAATTCTACGTAAAAAGGTACTTTGGGGATGTTTTCATAGAAATACAAAAAATTTTCCATAGCAAAAGTTACAGCGATTTGTTAAAAATGCACATTTTGAAAAACACCCGTAACTTTCCAGAAACGGTAACAGATATTGATGCGGTTTCACCATCATGTTTTTGATAAAAATTAAGTTCAGACACCGATATTAGTTTTCGTCTATCTCCTATAGAAAAGGGTGAACATTTCCAAAGCGTCGAATTTGACCCACCCTGTACATATGCCGTATGATAATGAAAAATGATATAGAAAAAACGGCGTCCTGTTTGTTTAAATGACGATCGATGACATTCCCCATATATAAAATGACGCGAAGCCATATAAAACGACATCGAAAGAAGACGGCGTCAGCGATGGCTATGAAATGAAGATCGCTGTCATTAATTAGTTATAGTACACAACATTAATTATAGTACAGGATATTGAAAATACTACTTGGAATTATTAAAAATAGTTTGGTTTAGATGTGGTACAAGACATATTAAAAGCATTTTATATTTTACTGCTATAATGAAATGTGCATTTTGTAACAGGGTTTATTATCGATTTTTTACCTGTGAAATGTAATTTCAGCCACTTTTTCTCGCTTCGGCCTTTGCAGCCATACGCTGAACCACCATACTAAACAACACAGTTTATAAATTTAAAACAAAACAGTAGTCACTAAAAACACAAAAATTCGCTCGGTGTCACCTAGAAATCTTGTCACCAAAGTATGGCCGCTGATCAATTTTGGCCTCAAAACGACCACTGGAGGATATGCGTGTTACCCGTCCCTCTCACTTCGCGGCCAGCTGGTGCATTATCTACCCGAATTATTACCCAATTCATGGTAACGCCTAAAAGTTAGGTGACATAATTATATAGTTTTCATAGTGACGACGATATCCGCTTCTCGATATCCTTATAGACCAGGAGTTCTTACAGGACCACTACTAATTCTTGTACTACTTTTTTTTATCGCAATGGGACATATTTAATACAGGGTCCGTATTAGATTAGAAATATTAACTACAAATTATACAAATATAGCTGATTTGAATAAAATCTGGCATAATTTATCCATTTTCAACACAACGCAAACCGTATACTTCTTTTCCAAAACTTTTCCCCTAAAATTTCCCTCTATTTACCAACATCTGCCTCTTTATACGAACACAAAATTCGAATGTTACGGACACAGTAAATAAAAGCAAATCTGTCTGTCGTTGGCCCGAACAAAGCAGCAAAGAGAACGTCTTCTTTCGTCTTATTGGAAAACTTTCAAGATGGTTCTGCCCGCCCCGCTTGTTTTTGCGAGGTTTAAGTGTGGCCGGAATGGCATTTCATCTTGACATCGCATAAAATAGGTTTAGGGATACATAAACATTATTTTATGGAATTTTATTCGCAATGTCAACAAATAAAGTTTAAGAGAATACTCGAAAAATGAAGACATACGAAATTTATAAGACTTTTTTTGCTAGAGAAATATTTTATTTTATCTACAACCTTTGTAGCGTTTCCGGCAAGTAAGTCCGGCAATAGTGCGTCTTGCATCTGTAGCTCCGAGAATAAAAAAAACTTGAGATTTTTTTTTAAATGTAAGTAGTAAAACGGCGCGCGGCGTCAGCAATGGCCAAAGACATTAAATCTATGGCAATGGCTATGAAATGAAGATACATTTTATATGTATATTTATATGAGAAATGTCATAGATCGTCATTTCCCAGCCAAGTGAAAGCTGTTTTTTTTTCGATTATACAGTATTTAAAGCACGCACTCAATCCCTTACTCTAGAACAATTATTTTAGTTAAAAAATAACATTTTTTTAAGTCTTTCGAAAAATATAAAAAATATAAAAAAAATTAAAACTTGGCAGAATTATATACTTCAATAAATAAATAAAACGTTAGAAAAAATGCAAACGTAACAGCTTTATCAACAAATATTTTAGGGCTTATCTAGTGTTGTTTTTTTCTCGTGGAATTTCCCTATACTAATTATAAATTTCTGTTTAACTTTATATTCCTGTAAAATATAACATAACAAGATGTAAACAAAAGTGATGGCTATTAAACAAATATTTAAGAACTTCTCTAGCTATACTTGTTTCTGTGAAGTCTAGATTATTAATTAACCTAAAAACAGACGAAAAAGCAGCTAATTACTCGAGAGCGCGAGACAGCTCAAAATCCTCGGCCAGACTTCTCTAAGTAAATAAAACCGTCAGTTCGGAGAAAAAAGTAAAAAACACCAAAAAAAGCAGAAAAGAAGTTTGAAAGAAATCCGAATTAATTATGGGTGAGTTTTTGCCAACCCGATTAAAAAACTTCTCCACTTCTAACTCACAGATAAGCAATAAAAATCGTCTTGCTGTCAACGCGCAACGCTTTTCGAGTCGAGGTTAAGTTTTTAGTGGGATAAAAAACGATTAAAATCAATGAATAAGTATTTATTACATATATAATAAGCTTTTTCAAACTCCGCTAAATTCAAACCAAAAAATTTATTAAATTGTTTGTTTTTTGACCAAATATGATGTTAGGGTTAGACTGTAGAATCTGTAGAAACTGTAGAAATATATGGAAGAAAATATTCCATATCTTTTTGTAGAATATAATATATCTCCGTTCATTATTAAATTTAATAAGAGTGACAAAGAAGACAGTTTCATGTTTATTTGTCTTTTGGCCTCAAACTCATCGTCGGCATATATATCGATCAGTAACAATAATATCCAAAAAAACATGTCATTCCAAAATGATATTTTCCAATGTCTTGAACAGCAATAATCATTCCTCTGTATAAAGGAGGAGACAAAGATGAAGCTTCTAACTATCGCCCAATTGCACTCCTTCCAACACTATCTAAGATCATAGAAGGGTTGGTTAAAGAAAGGCTTGTATATCCTTTCTGTTTAAGTACAAAATACTTACTATTGAACATCAGTTTGGATTTCTAAGCAACAAGTCCACAAATGAGGCTATGTTTTCCCTCCTTAATAAAGTTTACTCAGCCTAAATAACCATCATTCTACAGCAACAATTTTTCCTTGATTTTTCTAAGGCGTTCGCTTGTGTAAATCATAAGATCCTAATAAATAAACTGCAGCACTATGGGTTCAGGGTAACATCTCTCGAATGGTTTAAGTCGTATCTGAGCAACAGAAGTCAACTTGTGAGGTGGATACCACGTTGTGTTCTATATAGCAAGCCAATAGAATGTGGAGTACCACAAGGCTCAGTACTAGGCCCTATTTTGTTTCTTCTTTTTATTAACGACATTGCTAACATAAACATCACATCAGTGGCAAAATATGTCTTTTTGCGGACGACACTAGCTTCACTTGGAGCAACAAGGACGTCACGGCACTTCATAGGATTATATCAAATGACTTAATCACCATTAAATCTTGGTGCGATTCGAACCTCCTGAGTCTCAACATTTCTAAAACTAAAGCTTTGTCGTATAAAAATTCGCTGCAGCCTTTTGTACTTAACAACACCACCATTGACGTCGTAAAATCTGTAAAATTCTTAGGGCTTGTTTTAGACAATTCTCTGAAATGGGACATGCATATCGAAGCTTTGTCGAAAAAATTGAGCTCTGTCTGTTTTGCATTAGATCTGTTTCTAAGGAGCTTAACTTCTCAGTGGCTAGAACTGTTTATTATGCACTTTTTAGTCGCACCTCAGGTATGCCCTTCCATTGTGGGGTACGTGTTGTGCGACTGAATTTGACCGCATTTTTAAGCTCCAGAAGAGAGCTGTTCGATATTCACTGGGACTAAACAGGAGAACTCATTGCTTTTTTACAAAATTAAAAATATTAACTCTTCCTTCCTGATTTATATTTGAATCCGTTTGCCTAATATATAAGCATGTATCAGCTTCTCAAGAAAGGCCATCTCACACTTATCCACTCTTTATCTTTATCTACCTACCCCACGCTCAGAGTTAGTTAAAAGTTTAATATTATACAACTCGAAAAAAATCACCTGCCATTTGAAATCAAATCTATAACATCATTTTCTTCATTTCGCAAAGCATTGAACTCTTATTTACTAGACGAGGCTTTCTACGCCGTAAATGAATTAAATTTTGATAATCGAATTTGATCTTGTAAACACTGGTCTAATGTTTGCTACTGCTATATTTACCAATGACACCGAAACAAATTTATTTAGAGATTATTGATACCTACTATAAACTAACTAAATATTTTTGAATATTATTTTTATTTGTTTTATTCTTTGACATTGCAAACATTTATAAATATTTATTTTAAACAATAAGACTGACAATATTACTTGTATAATGTTTTGTATTATCTTTTGTTTGTTTGTTTCTGTACCTTGTTTGTTTACTTTGTTTGTTTACTTTACCTTTATCTACAAATTGTAAAATTTTTTGACAATAAAAGCATTTATTTATTTAATAAAATTTTGAAAATCGTGTGCCTGACATAAATACATTATTTTGTTTTATATATACTTCCCTATTAGTTAGTTTTGATAAATAGCAGTAGCGGTAAAAAATCTGAAACTTCACTGAAATTTTATCCCTAAAAATAACCCTAAAAAATTTTACTCCCAGAAAAAGTCCAACACTGGTTGGGGGTACATACACTTATCGAATTTTTCAGATATTTTATTTATGACTCTATTCTAACTGTAAAATTTTTCTTTTAGAATCCTTTATTTGCCTATTAGAAGTTCGATCGATGGTGGTAAATCAACGGTAAGTTATCGCCGTTCACGCCCTCTATCCGCAACACCGTGAACCGAGAACAGTATTTCACTGATTATTTTTTCCTCTATTTTCTGCTCCACGAGTTCGGGAATTTCTTCAGTAAAATAGAGAATGAATTATGTATGATTTTGGAGGGAGATAAAGCAAAAACGAGAGTTACTTTTTGAACAGTCTTGTTCTTTTTCGAACAAAGAAAAAAATTCAATAAAAGATACATTGGAAATTAGAAGTAGAAGAGTTTACTTTTTGAACAGTCTTGTTCTTTTTCGAACAAAGAAAAAAATTCAATAAAAGATACATTGGAAATTAGAAGTAGAATTAATGCTGTAATTATTGATTAATGATCAGTGTGGATTGTACAGAGTGTTCCAATTTTGGTGAATTTTACAGGGTTATGAGTCGAGTTATTGTTTATGAGTCGAGTTACAAAGATGCGGTTTTCACATTGCTGTGCTACATTTTTATGAAACTAAAGATGTTGCATACAGATGTGTCCTAGCATTTTTAGTACCTGAAATACAGGGCGAATTTTAAAATGTTGCTTTTTTTACCTGTTGTATTTTTTAACGTGGGAAACCCTGTATATTAATTTTTTATTTTATTTGCCTTGTAGTTTTTTGGCTTTTTAGTAAGGCTTTTTAGTACCTCAAAGTCTAGGTGTAAAAATGATACCTTTTGTGGCTAGGTTGTACGTTTAACATTATAGGCGAGACACAAAAAGTAATTTGTGTCAATAATAACACGTATTGACTATTTCCATTCTAAATATTTTGATAACAGTTGCTCGTAGCAATTTTTAACAAGAGACATTTTTTACGTAAAAAATCACGGAAATGTATATTTTTTCACTCAGTAGTTTTATACAGGTACGGATGAAAAGTGATTACTCTTCAAATCAGTTAAAATACATGTAAGTGGCCTCTCCTTTTAATAGGAGTCATATTGACATGAAAATCAAATTTATCATGTCAAAAAACCTCCAGGTACCAATTTTCATCCAAATATTGACTTTAGTTCAAAAATTATTTGGAAAAAATCGAAATAAAAATGAAACTTCAACACCCTGTATCTCTGAAACTAAGCATTTTAGGACATACATTTATACAAACTTTTTTACTAATTTTTATCTGCAGAATATGCTGCCGAAGTTTCCGGAATAGAGTTCAGACCACCCTGTATATAGAGTAACTATGGTTACACTCATTGAATTCGACACTTTGTGTCAGTTTAATAATATAATTATCGTACTTTTGTGCTTAGGCGTAAAGTGCTTTACTTTTATGCCTAGGCTTTAAACTGACTTTTTTATATGTCAATCACGTCGAAAAAATAAATACTTTTATGACGATTTGAAAAAAAATATATATCGTTTTAATGTATTATAAAGGGCCTACTTGTAAGTTATATACATACTGACCTTTCCAGAAAGGGTCTGCCGTGTTCAGCAATATACTTTACGCCATGCAGAGTGGAGTATTCGAAGAATTCCCTCACTTGCACGGTCCAACTTATTTTCAGGTATTTATAGCTCGTCGAAATTCTCTTCCACAACAACTTCGACGCCTTTTTCGACATTTTTATATATAAAACGTGAATTCCGGTAGCGTGGAGTGTATCTCGTTAAGTCTAGAAAATATGAGAAGAATATATTAGTTAGGAATTAAAATAAACATAAATACAGGGTTGTTCACCACATACGACACGGAGTATTGTAGCTAAACGATTAGATTTTTACAAATTTATTTTTGAAGGCCTATTAGAGCTACAATTTAAAAATATGTTTACAAGATACAGAGTGTCCCAAATAAATAAAAAATATCAAAGTTGTATTATTTTAAATGGAACACCCTGCATATTTTTACATTGTTAGTTTCTACGATTAAAATTAAGGTAAATTTGATTAGGTTTATCACACTTAAACTTTACCGGTTTTGAAATATATTCAATTTTGTGAAATTGCAGAAAAAATTTTAAGGCTTCGTTTCTCCAAGGGTTATCAAAGTTTTTAATACTAAATATTTACTGAAGTTTATTTATTGATCAGTTATTGTACTGCAATAATAAAAATAATACTACCTTATACAGAGCGTCTAAAAATGTATTTTAAACAATTTCTAGTTTTAAACGGCAATAACTTGTTTAATTAAAATAGCACACCCTGTATATTTCAGGAGAATCAGATGCACAATTTAATTGTCTATTAAATTGTATTATATCATTTTTAACCTATCCCTTTAAGTTTTTGTAGAAAATGCATTTTCTTTTAATTTAGACCTCATTTATCAAAATATGAATATTGACATTTTAGATTGTTTTTAAAGCAACAAATGTCAAAAATGTACCGTTGATAAAAACGATAATATTACTAGCCTATTTATATACAAAAAGAAAACTATTTAAATCTTTATAAAAGAGTATACCATTAATTAAATATATCATCATTACTTCTGCTCAAAAATATTAATTAATTACATACTTAATTGTGTTAGTTAATACAATTATTTTAAACAAATGTGGTTTTGAATAAGAAAGCAATACAATAATAAGTTATGAAAATGAACGTCTCTGTTGTTATAAATAAGCATTCGTCAAAAAATGAAAAAAAAATTAAGGTGTTACTTTTTACCACACTGTCTAATACACATACAAAATTCAGATTTTTAATATTTGGATCAAATATTATTAATCAACTTAAACAGTCAATTAATGTAGTTTGAATACTAGAATCATATTAATTGGTCCTCTTTAACAAATATTTAAACAGTTTTTTTTATTTTTTAATGAAATAAACGACTATAAAACTATATCGACAATGTTAGTATCTGTACTCTTTAAAAATTTGTTACATCTTTAAAAATAATCTAAAATGTCAATAATACTCCATGGGTGATAAATGAGGCCTAAATTATAAGAAAATGCATTTTCCACGAAAACTTGAAGAGATAGGTAAAAATGGTATAATACAATTTGATAGACAATTAAATTGTGCATCCGATTCTCATAAAATATACAGGGTGTTCCATTTAAATTAAACAAGTTATTGCCGTTTAACGTTAGAAATTATTTAAAATAAATTTTTAGACGCTCTGTATAAGGTAGTATAATTTCTATTATTGCAACCTTTGAATAAGAAGACTAAGGAAGGAGCATAATGCTATCCATGTATTCATGCATGGTGGGCGGAAAAAGCACTCTAGGGTGGGATCCTTCACAGTTCTGTTTGACGATTCATTTGACACATTTGAATTTGATTTGAAATTTTGTGGATTTGTCAGTCTTCACGGAGCTTATTTTATGTTATTTATTATTTATTCTACTACTGATAGTTGTATAAAGGTAGTAAATCTAGATGGAAATTGTGGCAGAACTTAAATTAACAGTGACACTATCGCGATTTATCGAAAAAGGCTCTAAAATAGTTGGTTGTGTAGCGTGCGGTAGATCTCGGCAAAAATCCAGTGAAATAATGGAACAACTTTTCGCTAGTAAGTGACTATATAATATACATACGTGTAGTAAACCGATAATTTATGAAATTCACTTAAATTAACTAATTATATTTTTTCTTGCATTTTTGCTTTTATTTACTATTGTCAAAGATTAGATGTCAAAGAATTTAGATACGTTAATTTGACTTACCTGCTTCAGTAGCGTATCGGATGTTTGTGTTAATAAATAACTTATTATAACTTATCTATTTTTTATTAGAATTATATATTTTTATAACAATTTTAATAACTACCAACATTTGCATTCACAACGTAAAAATAAAACAACAAATTATTGAGTCTACCCACGTCTACCTACTACATCATAGTTTCACATTTTTTAAATAAAATTAGAACGACACTGATAAACCGGAATTTAAGTCGGCCATATTTGAGGCCCATCGCGGTGTACCTAAGATTTTTGATATGCTCCTTCCTTAGTCTTCTTATTCAAAGATTGCAACATAAAATTTAGTAAATAGAAATTCTTCAGTAAAATATTTGGTTTTAAAAACTTAAATACGCCTAGAGAAATGAAGCATTACAATTACTGTATTTTTACAAAAACCTAAATATTTCAAAAACGGTAAGATTAAAATGCGGTAAATCCTAATCAAATTTACCTTTATTTTAATGGTAGAAACTAAAAATGTAATAATATACAACTTTGATATTTTTTATTTATTTGGGACACTCTGTATCTTGCAAAAATATTTTTAAATTGTAGCTCTAATGGTCCTTCGACGAACCCAAAATTTACAATTTGCAAAAATCTAATCGTTTAGCTACAATACTCCTTGTCGTATGTGGCCAACCCACCTGTATATTCTATTGAAATATTTCATTATATCAAACACCCGAATTACGGCGTATAATGATGAAATTGCTGTCTGTATGCCTTTAGAATTTGTTCAGTGTTTACGAGCTGACGCATAGGTTTCACGTCTCGAGTATCGTGCGAATAGCGGCCATATATGTGTACTATAAAATTTCGTGGCGCTAAAACGCAAGAGTGAAGTGCCAGCTCTTTTATTTATATACACAATTTTTCTAGACGTGTGCAGGATTCTCAAAAGTCGGAAGAACGGGGCTTAATTTTTTACGATTCCCTGCAATACTGCCAGTGGCTTATCGCAAAAGAAAATCGAACAAAATATTAATAATATTTCAGCTTGTATCATACAGTCTCTCAGGGCTTTGACAAAAGCCAGTATCTGAGATGGTTTTATAGAGGTTAGTTCTCCATCCAGTTTATGACACGAATGGTTCTCTTCTTGGAGCACTCAGTGATAATGTGTTTTGGTGTTTCTTAGCTTTAATCTACTGAAGTGTTTTTTGAGGAGACAGTGTCCTGTTAAAAACCCAGTGCCAATCCGAAAATAGTTCTTACTTTACCTTTATCAAAGAGTAGATAAGACAAGAGACGACAGTGAACAAAGAAGTCGAATTTCGCGAGAGAGACGCAGATATATTAAAATTTAAAGGTCCCATCAAGTCCCATTTTGTCTGTTGCCAAGTATATTTCTTTGAAAAATAAACAAAATTTTCTGAAAATAAATTAATAATATAAGAAGAATATAAGTAACGTATGTTAATACGGAAATGTAAATTTTTAGTTTAGGTTGGTTTAGGTTCTTTTTTCGCAATGTACTGATAATATCAAAGAAACAGAATGACTAATAATTGATCGATTTCAAAGATAAACGATAAAATCTGAAAATCTGACAACGGCGTATTTTATTTATTCTAACCTATGATTTTAGGACGCTAATCAGATGTGCTAATCAGGTTTAAACATAAACAAATCTGATTAGTTGTTTTCTTGCATTTTTGCCTTTTTAAAGTGTGTGTTTCAGAGTTTTTCGATATATTATCGTTTTGAGAGTTTTTAAGGTTTAATTTTAGTATCGTTTTTGTTGCGTACTAATTTGTAATTATTGTTAAATATGAATACTGAACAGGACACGAGTAGCAGGAAAAGACGAGATGGTGGCAATGTGTGTGCTTATAAAGACTGCAAAAATAGGTCTTATTCCACAATATTCCCAATAGGTCCACAAACATAATATTTCACTCGTTTCCAAAGGATCCTGAAAAGTATTTTTATAGAAATATACTATATAATTATGTTATTAAACTAAATGTAATCCATAGATCGAAGACATGGTTAGAAGCTTGTAATATATTTTTACAAAAAAATTGAGCAATTCTATTTTTTTGTACATAAACTCCACATTGTGATATTGTAGAATGGACGGGAGTTAATCAACGCGACCTTATAGATCTATTGTGTGTTCATTGTAATATTACACTTGTTCAAGTCCATATGTAAAAAAAATACACGTAAATAAAACACTTCTTACAAATCGACTTGGTCATTTTATCTTGTTTACCAACGATATACAAAATATTGCTTTTATTATCTTTATTCCCCGACAAATATGTTTTTAATTATAATTTATTTTATATAATATTTAGAAACTTATTTTTTTTTTCGTTTCTATTTATTTCTTTACCCATACAGTAACTATTTATAAGCTATACAGGCAAGTTTTAATAATAGTCTATTTCAAATTTCCCGCGAAAAAGTTACGAAAATTTAAAGGGACAAGCGAGACGAGGTCACTCTCCCTACCACTCAAACATGAAAGGTACCGCGCGAACTGTCGTCTCTTGTCTTATCTACTCTTTGCCTTTATTATAATAGGAGAATAGTCAATTCTGGTAATGTTGCTAAAGATACATGGTCTATTGTGAATGATTTGAGAAACAAAGCTTCTTCGTCTAGCAATATCTCTACCTCACCTGAGAACCTTAACGATTACTTTGTAAATGTAGCGAAAAACTTAACTAATACCATACGTCCTTCTCATGATCCACTTTCATATCTCTCTAATGATTGTGTAAACTCACACAGTTTCTTTCTTTCGCCAGTAGTTTTAGAAGAGCTTCGCAGTACAATTAATACCATCAAAAATAAATCCTCATCTGGGACCGACGGGCTAACTTTAAAAATGTTTTCGAATCTGCCAGAAACACTCTGAATCACCTAACTACTTTAACAAACATGTCATTCCAAAATAGTATTTTTCCAAAATGTCTTAAGACGGCAATAATAATTCCTCTGCATAAAGGAGGAGACAAAAATGAAGCTTCTAACTATCGCCCAATTGCACTCCTTCCAACGCTATCTAAGATCATAGAAAGGTTGGTTAAAGGAAGGCTGCTATCTTTTCTGTTTAAGTACAAAATACTTACTGAACATCAGTTTGGATTTCTAAGCAACAAGTCCACAAATGACGCTATGTTTTCCCTCCTTAATAAAGTTTACTCCAGCCTAAATAACCATCATTCTACAGCAACAATTTTTCTGTGATTTTTTCCTAAGGCGTTCGACTGTGTAAATCATAAGATCCTAATTAATAAACTGCAGCACTATGGGTTCAGGGGAACATTTCTCGAATGGTTTAAGTCGTATCTGAGCAGCAGAAGTCAACTTGTGAGGGTGGATACCACGTTGTCTTCTAACAAGCCAATAGAATGTGGAATACCACAAAGCTCAGTACTAGGCCCTATTTGTTTCTTCTTTTTATTAGCGACATTGCTAACATAAACATCAGTGCCAAAATATGTCTTTCTGCCGACGGCACTAGCTTCACTTCGAGCAACAAGGACGTCACGGCACTTCATAGGATTATATCAAATGACTTAATCACCATTAGAGAAATCTTGGAATTTGCGATTCGGAACCTCTGAGTCTCAACATTTCTAAAACTAAAAAGCTTTGTCGTATAAAAGCTCGCTGCAGCCTTTTGTACTTAACTCCACCACTGACGTCGTAAAATCTGTAAATTCTTAGGGCTTGTTGTTGACAATTCTCTGAAATGGGACATGCATATCGAAACTTTATCGAAAAAATTGAGCTCTGCCTGTTTTGCATTAAGATCTGTTTCTAAGGAGCTTAACTTGTCAGTGGCTAGAACTGTTTGAACTGTTATTATGCACTTTTTGAGTCGCACCTCAGGTATACCCATTCATTCTGAAGTACGTGTTGTGCGACTCAATTTGAACGCATTTTCAAGCTCCAGAAGAGAGCTGTTCGATATTTACTGGGACTAAACAGCAGAACTAATTGCCAGGACTTTTATAAAAAATTAAAAATAATGTCTTCCTTCCTTATTTATATTTGAATCCATTTGCCTAATACGTAAGCATGTATCAGCTTCTCAAGAAAGGCCATCTGACACTTATCCACTCAGGAACATGGAGCAAGATCTTTATCTAACTACCCCACGCTCAGAGTTGGTTAAAAGTTCAATATTATACAACTCGAAAAAAATGCACAATCACCTGCCATTTGAAATCAAATCCATAACATCATTTCTTCATTTCGCAAAGCATTGAACTCTTATTTACTAGACAGGGCTTTCTACATAAATAAATAAATTATGATAATCGAATTTGATCTTGTAAACACTGGTCTAATGTTTGCTTTTGCTATATTTACCAATGACACCAAAATTATTTAGGGTCATTTTGGTAAATATAAAAAAGCTGAAATGCATTCAGTGGAATCAGAAATTCATTATCAAACTCGCTACGGCACCCTCGTCTGTAAATAAGGTTCAATGCTTTTGCAGAAAATATTGTTAACAATTTATTTCAAGCGAACGGTTATCTCGGGCTTTAACAACTCTGAAGCGTGAGAGACAAGATGGTGGTGATCAGATGAGCATTACCCTGCTTACGTGACAACGGAAATGGTCAATGAAAGGAAGGATATGACACAATTTTTAAAGTCCTGGCAATGAATTCTGCTGTTTAGTACCAATGAATATCGAACAGCTATAATGCGTTCAAATGAGGAATCGCACAGCACTTTCAACAGTGCGACTTCAAAAGATTAATACTGGTTAAGCACAGTTCGATTAATAGATGAGCAATCAACTAGCTTCTGTTGAAATTAACCTAAAGCTACGTTCGATGAAGTGGCGGAGGATCGATCACCAGGCAATGGTGATTATCATTCGCAAGTGGCAATCATGGCTCACAACATTGCGCAGAAAGAAAGCAAATGAGAACTACCGATTGTGGCTTGCTAAGCCTCTGGTAACGGGCTGACAGAAAATCTGAACATGGTGCTGCAGTTTAGTGGTGGGACATGTTCGCGCCTGCGTCACAGAAAGTAACGGCAGGAATGATGTTGGGCTGAATGTTTTATTGGAGGCTGCTGCGCCCAACGAACTTGCTGAAATCAGGCTGATGCGGCAACGGCCTCCCCAACCAACCTTTCTATGATGGAGCTAGCATTGAAGCGACAGTAGGCCGACTGAACAGAAGCTTGCTCTCACTGTAGAGGAAAAACTGGAATGACATGTTTGTTAAATCAGACAGGCTGTTGAATTCAGCACATTTACAAGACCGTCGTCCCGACTCGAAGTTGTTACGATGAACGTGGCTGTGCTGCAATCTGCTTCTGGCGAAGCTGATTGGAAGGGTGGTCATGGCGTAACATTACAAAGTAATCGTTGGGTTTCTCAGGTGGTCTCTTGAACCTGAAATCACGTCATCACAACGACCACACCAGGGTGACCATTATGAAGACGAAAAGATATAAGACAGATTTTGGCTTCGGTTCGCGCGTGTGATCGCTGCTAAGCCTGGCTTTCGCGAGGAAAATTAATAGACAACCAAAACTGCTTGCAAGGCACGAATGAAATAAACGAGGATTTCTAATGTTAAAATAAATTATGGTCATCGAGGTAAAGAAAATAATAAAGCAATATTTTACTGTAATAGATTGACCAAGCTGAAAATAAAGTCATTTGGCAAAAAAGTGTTTTACTTGCGATATTGTTTTACATGGACGAACAGTGTAATACAGTAACACAGCCTCGCGTTGATCCAGTATTAGCGAAAAATGGGGATTTGCTCGATTTTTGTGAAAAGCTGATACCAACCACGGATTTAGTAACATATGGTATGTTCTATAAAGCTTTTGCGGAATCGCGCTGGTGGTAGTGTGGAATAAAACCTATTTTACATGCTCAAATTACAGAATAATACGCAACAAACTTGACTGCTAAATAAACATAAAACGATGTCTCATCGAAAACTCTGGCTACTTTTAAAAGGCAAAAACTCATCGAATTTGTTTATATTTAAACACGGTCCAACACATCGATTAACGTCAAAATCATGAGTTGACAAATAAAATGCGCCGTTACATCGTTGTCTTTGAAATCGATCGGTATTGTCATTCTGTTTCTTGATATTCGGTACGTGCGGCGACAAACAACACAAACTAAAATTTGTTCCGCACACATACGTTACTATATTCTTCTATGATATTAATTTATTTTCGAAAATTTGTTTATTTTTCAGTATAACGACGACAAAATAATAGCAAGTACAACTGCGTCTCTCGCAGAATTCGACTCTTCGCAGTAGATATCTACTCTTTGACTCTGGAGTAAATACTCGGCGGTGGGACATCCTTTCGATAGACTACTGAAGCCATTCGTGTCTGGATGGAAGAACCAACCCCTCTAAACCATCTCGGGCCACTGACTGTCAAAGCCAATGATCTGGCTGAAATGTGTGTTGTTCGTTTCTTGCGACTGTCGCTAACTCACTTTGTACACACGTCTAAGCGACCAGTGTGCGCAAAGGCGGCTCACTCTTGCGTTTGCCACATATATGACGTACGACCTCGGACGTGTTGCTAAATCGCTGGAACAAATGAAGGCGCTACAGGCTGGCTGTTCATTATACGCAAGCAATTGATATAATGTAATAAATTATACAGAGATGATTGTGCCTGAAATATTAACAACTAAACGACAGATTTTTATATACAAAAAGAAAAAAAAAAAAAAAAAAAAAAAAACTGATTAAATATTTTTTTTTTATTTTAGTAAAAAATATCAAAGTGTACTTTTTTAGTTTCTACCGACAAAATAAGGCAAAAAGAACTGATTAGGGTACCGTTTTAATATTTGGGATGCTTGTAAAATACGGTAATAGCTTCATTTCTCAAACTTTAAGACACAAAAACCAAATATTTGCTGAAATTTCTATTTAAACACATGTTTAATCTTTGAACAGGAAAGGCATATCACTTAGGCACGACAAAGTCCGGTTTATCGAGTGATAAGACTAATTTTATTTAAAAATGAGGCTGATGTAGTAACAATTTGTTGTTTACGTTGTGTAGTGAATGCGCGTTATAAAATATGAATAAAAATGAATGAGATACTATAAGCTGATAACACAACATCGATAAACAACGTATCTAAAATGCTGACATCTAATCTTTGACAAGTAATCTGAAATAACTATAATTTGGTAATTTAGTCGTTACTACGTAATAACAATAAAA